>NW_025860620.1:92268-160905 GCF_002878395.1 Capsicum annuum
GTGGCTCCCTGAAGAGGGCTTGAGTTCAAGCAACTCATTTTCTAGAATCGTGGTTTGTCGACCCAGGTATATTTTATATGCTAACTTAAGTGTCATATGGCGTATCTAATTTAGGAACTCCAACCCTTGAGGCACACTTGGGTTGGAGGCTTCCCCGATGAGTCAGTGGTGGATTCCATATTGCCCGTGAAATATCAAACTTGTAGGGGATACCACCTAACTCAGAAGTAATACACAGATCAGAGTTTGAGATTTACAGACAGGTTACATATTTTTAGAAGATGCTCATGTGTTTTCAGAAACTGTTTTGTGCATAATGTTTGATGAAAATTTGCTCTCACGTATTATATATATATATATATATATATATGTATATGTTTAATTACTCTATTTTGGATTTCTTCGCATGCCAGTACAATTGTGCTGAACCCCCCCCCCCCCTCTCTTTTCAGTTTTTGAGGCACAGTCTAGGGGTCCAGATAAATAGTAGAGATTTCATATCATAGACCGGAGTTTGCAGTGGTGATCCTTCTATGATTTAGAAGGCCTGGTTATTTCATATTACTACTATTATTTAGGTTTTGGTCTACTGGGGACCTTTTCCCAGCTTTCAAACAACTTTGATTAGTTCATGATAGCGATTTCGCAGACTGAGTCAGACATTATTATTTAGATATATTTTGGATTTCAGTTTTTAGTATTATGATCACATTTAGATTGACCATGTTTCCGTATTTGATATCTCTTTCCATATTACCTTTTATCATATGAATTATGTGCATGATTACCATATTCATAGAGAAGGGTGTTCCAGGCCTTCATGGTTCGGGATGATCGTCAAGGCTAGGGCCCCGGCTTGGGTCGTGACCATATCTTTTTTGGAGTAATCCGGCTTGAAGTCCATCATTTGGTAATTGTAATAAATCGCTCAAATACTCATCATAAGCGACAACAAAAAGACCACAATCCCTGCGTTTTAAATAGACAGATGATCCATATGTTGCAGTTCATGTAAGCATTGTGAAATTTATAAAATAAGACTAAATTATGATACTTATACTTAGAAGCTACCAATGATTTGTTGGGAAATTCCTTCAACATATTGTACATCAAATGGATTACCTATTTTATCCCAATATGCTTCAATCGTCAACCAATCAGTACGAACCTTTTGGTCCAAAAATCCACTCATATATGTGTTAATGTCATGTTCTTACAACAAGAATTGTATAGATCAATATCTTTAAAATTGATTTATGTACCTACCGACATGATGCTTTAACAACCCATTGGCAATCCATTCTGAATAGTCATTGATCAACTTTGTTAGTTTTTTGGAGCCTCGTCCAAGATGTTGAACCCTTCAAATGGGTAATTCTTTCATTCTCCCAAACTAATATTCTCCAATTTTTTTTCTTCTTTAGAAGCAATTGATGGATTATCAATTGTGATATTGTGTAGTTCAACAGTAGCTTCTACTGTGACATCAACCTAGAAAGCTAGAATTGTCAATGCTAATTATAGATATACAACATATTATCTATCTGTTGCCATAGATGATTTTTTTGTTACAATATATGGATCATTTGTTGGGACAAATTCAAATAGGTAAAATAGAGCAGTACGATAATTTCGAACAGATGACCCATTTGTTACAACATAAGACTCATTTGTTTGTACAAATTAAAATAGTATGAAAACCTATTTGATTTTTTGAAACAGACGGACATATATTACAACAGGTAACGCATCTGATGCAACATGTTAGAAAATAGTTGCAACAGATTTATATATCTATTTGATCATTTTAAGCAGATGTATCATCTGCTAAAACAGATATGTGCCTATTTGTTTGTTGGAACAAAAGATATATATTCACCTTCTTCAGCTCATGCTGCTCTTCTGTGACCTTTGTACATTGAACAGCGGTGTAAGATAAAGATAAAAGATTTACAATTCTACTTTTTTCGATGCTTGATGATGCCCTGGAAATATCTTTCCTTCTTCTCTTAGCCACCTTGATCTCTAGTGGCGTGTATGGATATGAAATCCCCTTTAATGAAATGACACCCCTCTTACATGTCATTTCCTTTACAGAAGCAGTTAGTGCATTAATAGCATTAATCACTCCATCATGTTTTGCCTTGCAGTCTTGACATTTGCATGCAGAACATTCGCTAGAAGTGGAAAATCTATATAACCAGTATGATCTTAATCATAATGGTTTGTTGTGTTAAAAATTGTAAGAGGAGCATCATTATCCCAACAGTAGCACCTCTACCACTACCACTACCACCATCAACAACAACAACAAGCCCACTCTCCAAAATTATTTTTTTTGTGATGGTTGTTGCTCCAAACAATTCCATTTTTATTCTATCAATGACCTTAGAGTCCAAAAAATTTTGCACAGACTGTAAAGTAAGAAAAAATGACATCTTCAACTCTCGATTTGTCAGAACAAACATGGATGGAAAATCTAAAATAAATCAGTACATATATTAGAATGATGATGAAATCATTTAACATAATTATTAATTAAAAAAAAACATTAATTAGAATTAGACTTACTGCTTCCTTCGGGAGATTAAAAAGATCAAGTAATTTTGCATTTTTATCAGTTTTGACCGACAACCATATCAGGATTCTTGGACAGGAAATTTTTTCCTTGTAGTTCACTTGTTGTCTCAAATAAGAAATGGTTTCAAATGCCCAAGCCTATAACATATCGCCAGTAAATCAAAAGCATTATTGAATAAAAAAATGAATCATATCATAATAAAAGAAATATTTACCATGAATAAACATGAAAAGCCATATAAGTTGACTATCTTTGGCGTTAACGGAGTCAACAAATATTTGACAGTCATTTTGAAGCTTTCATAACCCCGAGGATAGTTGTTAAATGCCTCAAGATCCTCAGAGAGATTTATTAAACCAAGGCTTATGTTGTTGTTAACATCTCTTTCCCAAAGAATACTATGTACAAACCAAACCATGCACAATGATTGCTTGTTCTTCTTTAAAAGTCTTTTACCTTTCAACGATTTTATCAAATTTTTGTTTTTAAAGATTGGACCAACAATGGACACCAGAGCATCATGATCACTCGACTTGCCTTTGCCTTTTTGAGTGTGCAAAATTTTTGTTGGGTTAGAGTAGGTATAACTTGAGAAGGAAAAGGAGGAAACTATTTTAGTCCAATAACTATGGAAAGCTCCTTCCAACCAAAACATAAGTATATGGCAAACATTAAAGTTTGCGACGCCAAGTACACGGAAAACATTAGGATTTGTGGCTCCAACCTTATGGCCAACCTTTTCTAGTGAGCGTTGGCGATGGTAAGGCGATGCCTATCCATCGCCTAAATTATAGTTTGCGACGCCTACTGAGTTTTGAGGTCCTTAAACACCCTGAACAACTCCCCCGCCCCCACATACACACAATGTCAATACATGATAAACCATCACTATAAGTGTCCTAAATATCATTTTAGAAGCATCAAAAGAGTGTTACAACTATGGGGTGTCACAATCGTACAGCCTGGATGGTGCCTCATTCAAACACTCATAATTTTTTACGCCAAACTCAGATTGACAAACGATCGGAGGCATTGGAAAGAAGACTGGAAGGGCTTTAACTTGATATATTTTAGGCCTCATGAATCTTTATAAAATAGGATAAACAATAGATGGAAGTTGACCCATGAGAAATCATCAATTAAAAAATCATGATAGGAAAGTGCTCAACTCAACTCTTGATTTAGGGGATTCTTATGGTGTATATTAATTTCCAAGGATATTTTCACACTAAGTGTCATTCACTCTTATATATAAGTAGAAATCATTGGATGTAAGATCCTAGGTTCGTTTCAGCTCATTCTTGCATGTAGGAAGGGGTCTAAGACTTAGAATATTTTACTAAGTATTAGGACATAGTCATTTATAGAGACCTCAACCTTGATGAATTTATTTTTGGCCTCCACGACATTGTAAAGGTAGTTTCTAAGTTGATTCATGATCAGGGAAGCCAATAGTACATCTCAGGTGAGTTTCATAATTTTCAGACAAGTGTAAAGGCATGTTTGAAACTCTGAAACAATAGCTCAGGGCGATTAGACCATGACACCCTGCCTAGTCCAGTGCTGGGAGGATCCCATGATGGAGCCCGCGGCACCCTGGCCAGTCTAGCCCATGTACTTTCTACAGTTTTGTTCTGCATTTTTAAGGGAAAAAAGGGTCTTTTACCTTCACCTAAGTGGTCCAAAACACGGAATTTGAGTCCCAAAATAGCTTTTTTTCAAATTGATATTTCACTCAAAACCTCTCATGAATAAAACCCTAGGTTCATCAAATTCAAGTCAAAGTCTCAAGAATTCACCATCAATTCTCATAAATTTATAAATCAAGATATGTTACGTGTTCATCCTTGGGTTCCTTCCACCCTTGGAGTTCAAGAATCCTTTTCGAGAACTTAAATTATGGTTTACAATCTTAAATTGAAATGTGTTCATGTATATGTTGTTGTATGGGTTTCAAACTAAGAAGATTATGAATTTCATGTAAATAAACTAGCATGTATGTTGATTTATGTACTCCTCATGTCATAACCTATGAATTGTGAGTTGGATATTGTAGCCATGATATCCCCATGTTATTCTTTCTCATGTACAAGAATCTTGCTCCCCAAGTGTTTGACAAAATGTCTATGTGAATGAACTGTGCATGATGTCCTAATTGTAATGCTTTTTATGTTGTGATATGGTTCCATTATTTATGCTATCAAGTCCTAGGGGTATTGTATACCAAAACTTAGATGCTTTCTTATTTTCCAGTCATAATAGAATGATCCCATAGTATCTCGAATAGTAGCCTTTGATCAGTTAATAGAATCAGCATAAGTTTAGTCAAGCTTAGTATAGTCTAGTGATCAATGTTGGTTCAGTTGTGTAATACCCCATATTTTCCTAGCTTATTTTAAATCTCAATATGTGAGTATTCCAATATAAAAAAAAATTAAAAATACTTTAAAAAGTTTAGTTTAGAGCTTTCCATTACATAGAAAATTTAGTCAGCTTCCCAACGATATAAAATTTTCCCAAATACGATACCCGGGTAAAGAATTATAGTAGTTTTTATAAATTAGTCTGCCATAATGGGCATCACCACGTCTTGGAGGCAAGCGAAATGGAATTTGTCATTTTCCAGCATCCCAACGCGATAAGGCCGCATCGGGTTGAGGTGCTATTTTGAGTTCGTCCTTTTCCAGTGGACCATCGCGATAGCGCCACTTCGTGCCAGGGACCAAATTCGTGTCCAGTGAGGCACTGCGATGGCACCACATTGCACCATCAATCCAGTTCCCAGTTGTCTATTTTCCAATAAGCCGGTACAATTTTACCTCATCGCACCGGCATGAAAAATTGGGATTTTTAGTTTCCATGATTTTATTTCAGGGACCGTTTAGTCAATTCCCAAAACCCTAATAAGATTAAACACAAGATTTATTCCCTAAATAATCTAATTATTTATTATTTTATTAAATTTTCCCCAAAATCATGAGCTTTCTCTCAAAATACAAAACCCTAGCCTTCAAGAAACTAGAACAATTCTCAAGAATCCCTTCAAGAACCTTCAAGAATAAATCTTCTCAGGTATGTTAGGTGTTCATCTATGGGTTTATTTCACCCATAGAGTCTAAGAATACCTTTTTAAAACTACAATATTATGATTTGTGATTTACTTTCTTAAATTGGATTGTATTCATGTTCATGACATTAATTGAGTTTCAATCCATGATTAATTGTAAGTTCCATGAAATTGAAATAGCATGTATATGAAATTGTGTAATTACCATATTATAACCCTTAAATTTTAAAGTTTGGGCATTCTAGTTACGATATTTGTATGTTGTCCATGAATACATGCATTAAGTTGTGCTCCCCAAGTATTTGATAGAATGTCCATATGAATTAAATGGTGAAATCATGACATGCTAGCATATGTACAAGTTTATACCCTGCAAGTGTTTGATAAAATGTCTCTATGAATGAATTATGAACAAGTGAATATTGTTATGCTTTTTAAGATCATGCTATGCTTTACGTTCCAAGATCATGCTATGCTTTACTTTCCATGCTATCGAGTCTTGGGGGTATTCAATACTCAAAAATCTAGTTGTTTACCTAGAGATATAGTAGTTACAGAATAGTCTCAGTAATGTCATGAACAATAGTACTTAGTCAGTTACAAAACTCAGTGAAACTCAGTATCAGTCCAGCTCAGCTCAGTATAATAATTAGTGTCTTTAGTTGAGAGTAGGATTCAACACTGAGTAAACCCAAGGATAGGGACTCACCTGCCAATAGAGGGTGTGATCTTTAGAAACAATCCTCGTATTCCAGAACTATGTAGCCATCATAGGTTTAGACATCAATCTGCCAGTTGAGGGTTGATGAGGTATTTTAACCTGCCAGTTGAGGGTACCACTGTTCTCATTCAGGGCACCTGCCAGTTGGCCTTGTGGCATTTTAGCCTACTTTTCATATTATTTCAATATTATTATACAGTGCCTATAGCAAGTACTAGTCATGGATTAGCTTGTGGTCCTTCGGGGTTGTAAGCACCATGTGGCATTCGGGGTGCAGACTCGGGGTATTACAAACTTGGTATCAGAGTCTAACATTCAATAGAGTCCTAGAGAGTCTAAAATCCATGTCAAGTAGGGTCTTGTGCATGAGTGTGTAGTGAGACACACTTATGGATAAGAGGCTATGAGACATTTTTAGGAAAGTTTTCCTTTTTTCAGCATTTATGTTGTGTGAATGAGGTTGAGTTTTTCAATATATGGTCCAGCCGAGGGCTTTGTCTCGACCTAGATAGTTAGTATTCAGTAGAGGCTGTGTAGACGGTATTTGAAATGTTGTATTATCATATTTTTTTAACACAGTTTGTATTCTAAATTCCCTTGAATTTCATCATATCTTCCGCACTTGATTTATTTATGGATTATGTTCATGATAGCATGTTATGGGGTTTGTTGGGACTTTGTGGCTTGAGATGCCCGTCACGGCTAGGGCCTCAGCTCGGGTCATGACAAGATTTGTATCAGAGCCAGGTTCATGATCCCAGGGTGTCTACGAAGCCATGTCTAGCAGAGTCATACTTATGGTGTATTGTACACTACACTTATAATCAAGAGGCTAGCCGGGATTTAGGAGTTATTTCCTATTCTTTCATACTCTAGTTCATTCTATAGCATCTTTTATATGAAAGTTATCCAAATTATTTCCTTCCTCTAATTTTATAGGTCAGGCCTCATTGTCGAGGTGATACAACTTCAAGAGTTTAAATCCCTAACAATGTGGTCCTTTCTGATAGAGTTATTTGTGAAGATATGAGATACCACAAGGACTTAAGAGGAGTCCATTAGTGCTTCAAAGTTATTGATTCTAGTGTATACCTCTATCTTAATTAAATCGTATTTTTCAGCCTGAGGTATGAAGTGTACTCAGTCCTTTTCAAAATCCTTATTATTTCATGCTTAAGGGTAAAGGTATGTGACAAAATGTTGGAATAGTATTTCCACCCGAGTAGTAGTATATGCTAAGATGTCATACCTTATTGGTAGTAAGATGATCCCAAAGTTATTTATATGAAGTCACAAGTCCAGAAGCTAGAGTGAGGGTGACTTTCACATAAATGAGTAGTTTTAATTGTATAACTCTTGACCGAGGGGTAGTTCGCTCATTTATGGTAATTGGCTAATGTTGTATCAAGATTTGTAGATTGTATATAGTCTGTGAAGGAAATGGTTAGCCATGATTGTTATTTATTCAAAACAGCAAAGGAGCTTAGAGTGGATAGTTATGGTGGTTATAGAAATCATTTATAGGCTGTGAATAGAAAGGGGTAGATTAGTTAATAAATTATGGGTAGAGACTCATTGTTGTATATGGAACTTGAAGGTAGTGGGGATGTATGTATGGGTAAGTAAATATGACGTGAGAAAGTGGAATGTGTTGATAATATCGTAATGTCTTATATTATAAGATTAATATCGACAACCCTTGTTATGTGATTTTACCCCTTAATTGTCTTTTCCTGTAATAGTTGTAAACTAGTACAACACGTGGGAAGGTGTGTGAGAGACTCTAAGGTCTAGTAGTAGTATTATGGAGAGAATGAACTTATGGGCCACAGTTACGTGAAATAAGAGACTTAGGTTGATATTTTTATTCGATTGGTTAGTATAGTATATGGCATGCTTCATATGATGGGTGTTGTTAGGAAATAGGCTTGAACTTTAGATATGGAGTGGAGTGGTAAGAATAGTAACTCAAGATTGATAATGCATGTTTTGTGGGAATGAACTAGTAGGTTTAATGTGAGATATGAAATGACCTAGGTTGGCAATTTGTCAAAGAAAGAGTGGATAATTGTTATCTATGTACAAGGCTAGAGTCAAAACAATGAATCATGGTTGAGTCTTTAAGTGGATAAGAATATTAGGTATATAAAAATAAGTTGAAACCTCTAGGTAGCATGTTATTGGATAAGGTTTGATGTGTCTAAGTGTAATATGTACCTAATTCATGTTCTTGAATTGTGTAGTACGGGGAAAACTAAGGAATTATTGTGTGATGTTCTTTACAACTTAATTGAGGAAATATAGGTAGGCAGTATGTGCCTTTAGTATAGTTTTACAATTTTGTTAAGATTGTAAGTATGCGAGTAGAGGTCTAATAGTGGTGTTTTAAGTAGCAAAGAATGAATTATTATGTGATAAGGAGTGTGGATGTGTATAATCATGAGAGTGGGAATGATAGGGTTATGGCTATAGTGGCTAGCAAAGGTTAAGAGTAGCATTTCTAGAAAACAATGCCTTCAGAGTATAGTTATCAGGGTGGAGTATAGCATTTATGTGTATGGCGATATCCCCTTGTGTTGAGAGTTGTGCTTGTAGATTTAATGAGAAGATATGTCCTCAAGTACAGGGTTGTGACTTTGATCTATGGGGGAGATGATGAATTGAGGTAGTTCCCAAATTTTCTTGAGGTGTCAAGTTTTAGGAAAGAGTCATGATAAAATCTATATCTATTCAAGAAAGCTCCTCCTACTTCAATTTAAGAAGTCATTCTACCAATGTCTTATCTATTTTAAGTCCTGCCTATGTCTAAGGTCTGAGTTCTCTATGTAACTCATGTCTTGTTCCAACCTCCAAACTAGAAGCAATAATGTCCCATAGTGATCCAATATTCTAAGTATCCAAGATCTATGTTATGTTTCTTATGATCCATAAAATCTATGCATAATATAATTTTTGGTTCTAAGAAATTATGCTTCCTATGTGTTATCAACCCATTTTATGTCAGTTCTAGCCCAAAGTGATAAGGTGCATGTAAACTCATGACTATCTTAGCTCTAAAAATGAGAAGCAATAGCTTCAAGTATAATTCTTGTCTCAATCTTTAACTTCATGAATTTCGACCTTATGTTATACAACTCTTGATATGTGCACACATGTTTCTCACTATGCCCAGTACTAAAAACTCTTTTTGTGTATGTTTATGTCAAAATAACTCTTTATCTATGATCTAGACATTGGATATGTAAAGCACTTCATGCCCATTGTATCGTATCTACATCCCATGCCCTATCATAAGTAATGCAATACGTATAAGTTATAATAAGATAGTGTTACTTCCATTCATGATGTTTATGCTCGTATCCCTTAATGACTCTCCGTATGTTAGTATGATGATGGTTATGAAAGCATAGTAATGTCTTAGGTAGGGGAGTAAATGTTCTTGAATGTGAAAAATTCTGATGTGATTTCTTTAGCTAAGGTTGTAGGTGAAAAAAGGGGGGGGGGTGAACTTTTGTTATGTGAAATAGTTAGGAAGGAGATATGTGGAGAAAATCTTTGTGATAATGATTGAATTTGCTGGACTTAGTGGGGAGATCCATGAAGTGGGTGTAGTAATGATAGGCTTGAATGTTTTGATTGATGAAAACAAAAACCCATGTACTATGTTGTTAGTACTCCTTGAATTAAAATCCGAGGATGTTTGGTGGTAGTGATAAGGTGTAGTAACCTTCTTAAAGGGATGTAGAGTATGGAGTCCCACAGCTTACAATAGCACCTCTTTCTCCAAGTTAGGCTTCAACATAGGAGTATTATACAGTGGGACTCAAACTCTTGTGGTTAGATGTGTGATGGGAGAATTGTAAGTTGGAAATAATGAGGTATGTTATTTATCATTTGGGGCAGAGCTGAGTAGTGTCTCTAAGTTTAAGTATGTTCATTGTATCATGTAAAGTAGAGAATGCTTTTATCCTATCTCCCGCAAAATCTCATTTCATGAGTGTACCAATGGGAATTAGGCCTATTATCACCAAATTAACTCATGCCTTGTGTTGTGATGATTAAGATTCATAGAACTCATGTTCAAGATCATCCCTATGAAAAGTTTCATTACCTCATGTTTTGGGCTTACACATTTCACTAGGGGTTATCATGAAGCTCTTTTGATGCCTATGCATATTTGGTTGAGGTAAAATGTTTAGTGCGAGGTTACATTCTTTATTCAATACTTTTAGAGCTTCAACAAGTTCGTACCCATTATCCAGGGATGAATGATCTTAAAGGGGAGATAATGTAACACCCTGTACTTTTGAGCTAAAGTTAACCTGTCTTTCCTGCGTTATGAACCCAAACTGTAATACTTCGTACTATTCTTAGCTTAATTCAGCTTTTAGTTATATGCCTCAAAATTTTCACAAAGTATTGGGGGCTTAGTCTTCTTCAAGACCCCAAAACTTCGAGGATTCCTATTTAGACCTTTCTGACCCCGAGATGATAGTTTTTGAGTTAATACATGTTCAGGGATGTAAGAAGTATGTCTCAGGGGAGTTTTGGATTTTTCCGACAAGGTTTGGGTCATGTTTGGATCACAAATCTAGCAAGTCACAGTGTAGGGCCACATCGCGATGACATTTCCATTGGCACGTACATCACGGTGAAGGTGTTTTCATCTAGTTTTTGATTTATAATTTGAATTCAAGTATCATGATCTTTTTCCTAGTGTGTGAACTTCTTATTAGGTGAAAAATATTCATAGAAATCACTAAGAGCAAATTTGAGCTAAGAGCCTTTGATTCGTCTAAAGTTTGGTATTCGATTCTATAAGGGTCAACTTCAACGTGTATAACTTTTGATAGTTGCTGAATTTTTCAGCTCAAGGCCCACCAAATTATATATAATTGAGTTAGATTTCCAATGATACCAATTTCACCTTAATCTGATACCTGAGGAAAAAGTTTTGACCATTTTTTTTGAACCAGTAAGCCACCGCAATAAGACCGCATCACGCTGGGCATGCAAAATGCAATTACTGATTTAAAATATCAGAAGGACAATTGGGTCTTTTCCCCCTCAACCTAATCATTCTTAAAATGACTTGGGTCATCAGTTAGGGCATTATTTGCCCTTCTTCTCCAATTAACTCTAAAGAAAAACCCTCCCTCTTCCTAAGAACAAATCCAATTCCTTTATCCCCAAGAAATCAAGAATTCAAGCTTTCCAAAGATCAAGATCATTCAAGAAAGCATCAAGATTAGGGTTTCATCCTCAAGTTAAGAAAATTAAGGTATGTGGGCTTGCCCTAAAAACTCCATGGGCATGAGTTATTGTTTTACAAAGTTTTGAAAGCATATTATGATGTTTATAAAAGGGTTTTAAACAATTGCTTGTATAGCTGAATCATGAAATCTTTTTCAATGATATAATGTTTGATCTTGAAGCCTTCCCTTGAATTTGAACCATACTCGCATATGCATGAACATGCATTTTTGGCTTTGAAATTCGAATTGAGAGCATAAATAACCAAACTCGCTATCTTGTTGTGACACCCTTTGATTTTATGTGTTATGAGTTGTTCCATTGCATAATTAGAAGTATGAGATCACCATTGTTTACTATTATATAAGAACTTGGTATTGGTTGTAAATTGAAGAAAAGGGTTGTAAATGATAAAGATGATTAGTCAAAGAATTTCATGGTTTACTACAAGGTAATTGACCACCACATGTTTAAGAATTGAAAGAGAGAATCTTTGCGTAAGTCTTCATATATTTTGAAATACAAATTATCTTGTTTTGTTTGAATGTATTGGTAGTCCAAACATTATGTTTTGAATGATAAGACTGTAACATGACATTGTATGGCTTATTCGACTTACAAGTCTTAGTATGATGATACCAAATCAGATAAATGCCATAACACACTCAGACCAGACTAGACTATAGAATTTTCAGACTTTAGACCATATTTTGAGAAAGATACATGTTTTAAAAGACTAATTGGGCATAAAGTGAGTTAGATGGTTACCCGAAGAAGGCATTTGAGTGTAAGAGATCATTTTTGGAAATCAAATTTTGCCGATTCGAGTAATATGATTGGATTCTGAACACGTGAATGACCAATGTATACTTACCTCTGAACATTAGTATACTAGACTAGTAAATAGGACTTTGATCCTTGCGGTAAACATAGATTTAGGGCTTGGCCGATGAGTAAATAGCGGACCCATATAACCCATGGGTACTAGACTTGTAGGGTGTACCATCTAGCTCAGAAGAGAAATAAAGAGTTGAGTCATGATTTCAAGAAAATGCATTGAAGCTCATCAAATTATGCTCATGTATTTTCAAATGTTTTATGATGACATGTTTTTATGAAATGCTCTCACTTATGTTGTATAAAAATATTTTATGTTTGGATTGTTCTATGTACCAGTACCATTGTGTATTGACTCTCTATATTTCAGGTTCTGTACTATAGTCCCATGGTCCATCACATCAGTAGAGCACTTGGGATATGAAAGAATTGGTAAGCCATCCATCTTTTGGAAGACATTTATTTATATGTTGAGTCTTTCGGTATATGGTCCAGCCAGGGTTTTATTCCTGTCTAGACAGTTAGTATTCAGTAGAGACTTTGTAGATGGTATTCAAAGTGTTGTATTTTCATATTTTGTAGACACAGTTTGTATTATAAATTCCCTTGAATTTCATCATATCTTTCACATTTGATTTATCTATGGATTATGTTCATGATAGCATGTTATGGGGTCTTTCGGTCCTTCATGGCTCGGAATGCCCGTCGCGGCCAAGGCCTTGGCTCGGGTCGTGACAAAATTTTATCATGCAAAAGCCATAAACATTATGAAACTATATTACCAAATTCCACCCTTATTATAAGACACCATCTAAGTTTACATTCAACTATTTTCTTAGCATAGAAAACCTTAGAAACAAGAGAAAACCAATAAGATTAGTTTAAATCAAAATCCCTTAATCCTAACTTTAAACACCATCAAAATATAACAATATCAAGTAAATATCACAGTTTAAAGATAATTAAAATAAGGGAGTGCCATGCCAACATGCCTTTTTGATGAAAGAACTTTGGGAAATGCTTGAGTCCTTAATTTTGAAGCTTGACTCTAGCTCGAAATCAATATGAAGACTTGAATTCATTTTTCATAGCCTTGATGACAAAATTAATGAGAAAACATTGACAATAAATCATAATCTTTGACCCATCTTGAACTTTAGATTGGGAGTTTGGGGTTTTTGGGAGAGAAGATGAATTGGAGATTTTGGGAATGATTCTCCTACTTTGGGATAAATTTAGGAATTAAAAATGGATTGGGGGCTTTATATGGGGTAAAAGGGAAATTTTAACTTTGATTTAATAAGGGAAAATGTATTTTTATGTCTAGGAAGTGAGGGGTCACGCCGCAGACCGAATCACGCGGCAAAAGCTTTGCCTCGCGCACCGCACCCTAGACAATGTCTACTAAAATACTCGTAACTTTTTACTCCAAACTCGGATTGATGAACAGTCAGTTGTTTTGAAAAGAAGAATCGAAGGGATTTAATTTGGTATATAATGGGCCACCTAACTAGTTATATTCTAGGAGTAATAGTCGTTTAAAGTTGACCCAATTTAAAACGTATACTAAAACTCAATTGGTAGGAAAGTTCTCAACTCTACTTTGAGCTATAGGAGATTTTTGTGATTTCAATTTATATCCAAAGATGTTCCAATATAATTGATCATCACACTTATATTAAGATAGAAATCATTGGGTTCAGGTCTATATATTTACGAAGGACGGGTTCAAATTCCCCCAAAATGTGGGGTGTTACACAATTAGAGTTTGTGGGACATAAATGACATTTACACATTGGCAAACGGACTTATTCTCTTGTTAACATATATTAAATCTTGAAGGCGCTTGATGGAACAGTAATGCTGGAAAACTATTACATTAAATTAAGGATGTTCTGTTGGTTTTTCTATATCTTTTCACGGTATCTTTAGCGTTCTTTAATTCCTCATCTTGCAGCCAAAGCTAGAAGGATAGAGTCATGTACCATGGTAGTTGATAGTCTCATCAAGATCAATGTATACTCTATATATATCGGCTAGAAAAACATTGAATTAGGCCTACTTGTGTAAAGATTCATTTTAACTTTTGCTGAAAAATAATGCATCAGAAGATAGTTAAGGCAAATTGACTAATGTTTCCACCGAGCTTAGTCTAGTAATACTGGTGTGTTATGTTTTTAGTGAATCTGTGAATGTCTAGCAACCCCTCCATGAACCCTTTTGATTATACGTGAATGTATTATAGTATTTACCACACCCCAACAAAATTTTGTAACTTCCGATGTAATTGTACGAGTGTTTCTGATTCAGAAATAGGACATCAAAAGAAATAGGTTAAATTATAACAAATATTAGTAAAACTTAGAGATTTGTTCCTTTTTTTAAAAGAAAAATCCGCCATATGGTGATGTTACCTTTTCATATCACCAAAAATTATAATTAGGGGAGATTACATGTCCTTACCTCAATTACAACGCATGTAGGGACTATAACCCCACATAAAAATGATTAATTAACTTAATATACAGATGTACAGAAAACAGGGTGAAAATATCCAGTACGACTAAAACAAAATTCTTCTATATCTTAAAGAGGGCATTTGAATCTGGTCCAAATGATAAGTCCAGCAGTTGTAGAGGGGAAATCAGACATATAGAGGATCCACAAGTCACCTTTGGTAATACTCCATTTAAGTAAGTGCATTCGCAACTTGATTAGTTTCATGATAACAATGTTGACCCTCACAATGTATGGTCCTGATCATATGTCTTAAAGGAGGCCATTCGAATCTGTTGGAAATAATAATTTAAAGTTGGAATAGGATTCTTTAATTGTTTAGGATTTAATATTTAGTATTATTTTCATTCATGACTGGTTAGGATTAGAATTTGTTGATCCAAGTTGGTATAGGAATAGGTTTTCCGGTCCTAATTTGGTTGTTATTATTACAAATAGGGGTGTTCCGTCAAATGTAAGGAAAATAAAGAGAATTATTTCAGTCTATTAAATAAAATGTTTTCCTTAAAATTGGTATCAAAATCAAAGAGTTTCTGCTCTCCTACTAAAGAATCAAAGAGCTTCCGCTACTAGCAGGCGGTTATGACCAATATATACCACCCATCTAGCCTATGACAAATGCCAGGCCAGAGAAAAGTCAGAATGAAGAAGAATTGGAAGGTTATTACAATCAACAACGTTGAATGTTGGTGACCAAGTGCATCAACGAAAGTTGGAGAGAAAGTGCTCCAACAAGAGAATGTTGAAGAGAGGTGCTTCAACTATTGGAAGTCCGAGAGAAGTGCTCCAACACAATCAAACAAAAAATGGCAGATGTTGAAGATAAGTGATTCAACTAATGAAAGTTGGAGAGAAGTTCTCCAATACAATCAAGATAAAACAAAGTGTTAGATATTGAAGAGAAGTGCTTCAACTAATGAAAGTTGGAGAGAAGTGATTCAACACAACCAAGAAAAAAATATCAAAAGTTGGAGAAAAGTGCTCCAACAATTAAAGGTTGACCGAAGTTTTAATAAACTATCCAAGTAAAAAATTAATTTGGAAGGATCTGAGAAATTAAAATACATGGACGATCAGGATTAATTGTGAATAAATGAGATCCTACGGTTCAGATGAAGTTAGAGAAGGTTATAACAAACTCAAGGGAGAGCTACAGTGGCAACTAACTACAAGAATTTTTCTCACCTCCTCTCTTTTTCTCTCTCCTCTCTCATCATTTTTCTCTCTTACGTTCTTTCCTCCTTCTTCTTATTCTCACCTCTATTCTAAACCTCAACTGCAGGTCATTATCAATAGATCTACAATGTCCTGAATTCATCTTTTAATTTCTATTCCATTTAATTATTTCTCTTGTAGTTTACATTTTGAATCAGTATAAATAGAAATTTGTCCCCAAAAAAAACTTCATCTTATTTCCTAAGAGTGTTACAAAGTGGTATCAAAGCCTTCAACCCTGCGACTTACTTCCACTATGACTATCAATAAAGGCACTCGGTTAATAATCCTTAATGATAGGACAACAAAGGATGAGGAATCGATAATAAAGAACAGTGAATTACTTGAACAGTTGGCGGGTCAAAAAGGTAAATGACATTTGCATATGCAACTCTGCCTCGTGATCATACAAAGGTTGCGCAGTCATTAGATCTAATCATGATGAGACTTACAACCATTTAGATGCATCAACAACGTGAAACCAGAGAAGGAGGTCTGGGTAATGGACTATTTCTAGTTCCTAACCCTAGAATGCCAAGACATATACCACATGGATGAGATCCAGAGCTTGGGGCGCAACCCAATCTAGCTTTTGAAGGGCGAGAAAATCAACAACCAAGTTGGTAACTTCCTATTCCTAGATTAGAATTTCCTTTGTTTGATAGTACTGATCCCAAACTATGGGTCAGAAGGTGTGAAAAATTCTTTAAAGTTTTCATATAAGTGAGGAACAAAAGGTTGACATAGTCGTAATGCAACTTATTGGTACAACTGAATCTTGGTGCCAATCATATTTTTTGGATGAAGGACTGAATAATTGGGAGGGTTTAGTAAAGATCTATGTGATAAATTTAATACTGAGAGATCTGAAGATGTAATAAAAAGTTTTAATGGCCTTTGGCAGATAGGATTTATGGATGAATTTCTAAAAAAATTTAAAATTATGAAAGCTCAAATGTTGATCACGAACCCTGGGCTTTACAAGTCACATTTTCTCTTTATTTTTATTGGTGTCCTTAAAGATGAAACAAAGATGAATATGTGTTATTTAAGCCAAAAACCTTGAATACTGCTATTGAGCTAGAGAAGGTGCAAGAGAAGACTTTAGAAACTACGGCGAAGAAGGGAAAATAGAGTAGCAGATCAGTCATGACTCTAGGGGTTCAGGTAGTTCACACACCCAATACAATTATACCTGCAACTAGAGTTGGATCTGGTAAACCTCCACAAACATATAGGGTGAGCAGAAGTGTATGAATATTGGAAAGCCAACTCCCTTTGTTAGAAGTGTGGGGAAACATACAACCTTGGTCACCAATGCAAGTATCAATAACTAAAATACATCATAGGCGACATATGTGAAGTAATTACGGATCTTACGGATGGTCTTAATGATATTGAAACCAAAGAAAATAGTGATGATTTAGTTCAAGAGATGGCAGAAGTAGTATGCATGAATGCTTTATCAGGTGGTACACAAAGGGGAGTACTATTATGGTGAAAGGCTCCTGACATTTATGGTAGACTCTGAGAGTACCAATAGTTTTATTGATGCTTAAACTATCAAAGAAACTAGGTTAAAGCCTACTTTCACTTTACCTAATAGGATAACAGTAGATAATGGAAATTATTGTACTGCACATTTCATTATTTAGGCATAACTTGGACCATGAAAGGTAAGACCTTTAAGGAAGATTTGGGAATAATCAACTTGGGTGGGTGTGATATAGTTTTGGGAAATGAATTTACGAAGAAATACAACCCAATCAAGTTTGACCATGAGAAGAATTGTGTCACTATAGTTAAGAATGGAGCCAAGGTAATACTAAAAGGGATTTCCAAGGATAGGAAGTTAAATCTGATCATGCAACTCTATAGGGAAGTTTTTGAAGAAAGGGCATATAATCAAGGCTCATATTTTCTTGGTACTACCAATATGTCTACGGGTTCAAAAGATGTGGACCTTTACCTCATCAAGTTGTTGCAAAGGTACAAGTCAATGTTTGAATATCCTAGAACCTTAGCACCAATCAAACTATTGGATCATGTCATTTGTAGATGATTTGTTAGATGAACTTCATGGTGCAACAGTTTTTTCAAATATGGATTTGAGGGCAGTCTATCATCAGATTAGAATGAAGCTTGAGGATGTACACAAGAAAGCATTTCGGACTCACATGGGCCATTATAAGTTCAAAGTGATGTCATTTGATCTCACTAATGCACCAGATACCTTCCAAGTACTTATGAACCATATTTCTCAACCTTACCTTAGCAAATTAGTTCTAGTATTCTTTGATGACATTTTAATTTATATTTTAAATCTTACTAACCAATTGCAACACATGGAAGCTGTATTTCAGGTTCTACAGGCTCAAAGCTTACTGGACAAGAGGTCAAACAACTCATTTGGCCAATCTAGAGAAGAATACTTGGGCCATGCCATCATTGTGGAGGGGTGTCCACAGACCCTAATAAGGTACAAGTTATGCTAGATTGTCCTATACCTAAGACATTAAAGGGGTATTACAGAAAGTATATTGCAAATAATGGCTTGATCCGCAAACCATTATCCAACTTGTTTAAGAAGGATGATGAAGCTTTCAAGGAGCTCAAATTAGCTATGTCTAGTAGACCTATTCTAGCACTACTAGATTACTCTCAAGAGTTTATTGTTGAAACTGATGCTTGCAACATTGGAATTGTGATAGTTCTCATGCCACAAGGCTGACCTATTGCTTACTTTAGCAACGTTTTAGATCCTAAGCATTGGGGAAAATATATTTGTGAAAAAGAATATTTGGCTCTGCTGAATGTTATGAATAAATGGAAAAACAACCTTCAATATAAGTATTTCACTATTAGGACTGATCTTCATATTTGCTACATCAAAGGGTAACCAAAACCATTCAACAAGGGGTAGCTGATGCCCTATCTAGAAGAGATGAAAATGTTGATATGAATGTCAGGCCTACTACTACACTTTCAGCCATCAACACCAACTTGCCAATTTGTATTCAAGAAATCTATAACAGTTATGAAAGAGGAAAAAAGTTTCATGATCCCATTGTTCAGCATGTTGTGAGCACTATGGAACCTAGTTTGTACAAATACACTTTTGAGGTTTTGAGAAGGAAAGAAAATATTATATAGGAGCCACTAGGAATATTAGAAAACAACTGATCAACATTTTTCATTACTCTACTATTGGACGTCAGTCTGGTCTGCAAGGTACATTGATGAGGTTGTCTCAGGTTTTATTTTGGCCTGAAATGAAGGATATGGTAGTTTCTTATATATCTAATTGTGAGATAGGTCAAATAAACTGCAACCCTTGTCGATATCAGATCATGCTTGGAGGCACATCAGTTTAGACTTTATAGAAGGACTTCTAAAATCTCAAATGAAGGGTGTTATTTATCTTGTGGTGGACAGAATCTTAAAGCTTTCCTATTTTATGACACTCTCACACCATTTTAATGCATTACAAGAGGTTTGGAAATTTCTCAAGAGAGTCCATACACTATACGGGTTTCCTGAATTAATTGTATCATATAGAGATAAAATCTTTCTCAGCAATTTTTGGCAAGAGTTTTTCAAGTTGTAGGAACTTAGTTAAAGTTTAGTACTACTTATCACCCCAGAGTGATGGTCAGACTGAAAGAGTTAATAGGTGTATTGAAACATATCCAATATTTATGATATCCAATAGTCTTGTTCAATGAAACAATGGTTTCCCTTAGCAAAATTTTGGTACAACACTAACTATCATTGCAACTTACAATATTCTCCTTTTAAGACCCTCTATGGGTATTCACCCCCTCATATATCTCTTGGAACTATACCTGATTCGATAGTACTAGCTGAAGATGACGTGATTATATAGAGGCAACAATTTCAACAATTTCTTAAAGACACACTCTGGCAAGCTCAAAATATGATAATAGTTTATGCTGATCAAAATAGAACTGAGAGATAATTCATAGTGGGATATCTAGTGTTCCTCAAGCTCCAACCATATAGGCAGACTTCCATAGCTTTGAAAAGAAACCTCAAGCTCAGTTCCAAATATTATGGTCTTTCCACAATGTTAGCTAAGGTTGGTCCGTGGATTATAAATTGGATCTACTTTCCCCTTCTCATGTGCATCCTGTGTTTTATGTCTCTTCACTGAAGAAGAAAGTGGGGTCTCACATTCTGGTATAGACTAATCTACCATCCACCAGCTCAGATGGCCAGTTCTTGGTGAAACCACTAGCTATATTACAGTACCAACTGGTTAAAAATGGCAATATTGAAGTTGTCAAATGCTGGTTCAATAGACCAATCTTACCCTTGAAGATTTAACTTGGGAAGACAAAAAATAATGAATTGCTATCTAGGTTCCCTGATTTTATTGATCAACCTTGAGGGCAATGTTTGTTTGTAGGTGGTAGAAATGTAATAAACTAGCTAAGTAAAGAATTAATTTGAAAGGCGTTGTCAAATTAAAATACGTGGATGATCAAGATTAATTGTAAATAAATGAGTTCCTGCAATTAATATGAAATTAGTGTTAGGATTGAAATCGAGAGGGCGTCATGCGGAAGCTTACAGTTTGCAAACTATAGAGATGATAATTCAGAAAAAAATAAAAGCATACTAAAACGTAATATTATGGATATGATTTTGGCCAATCGGCCTACATATTAAAAACTTAATAAAAAGGTATAAAAACTAATTGAGAGAAAATCTCACCCTACACAAAACTCTTAAAGGACTACTGTCATGACCCAAGTCGAGGCTCTGGCCGCGACGGGCATCCCGAACCATCAAGGCCCGAGAGACCCCTTAGCATGCAATCATAAGTATAATCCATACATAAATCAAGGTGTGGAAGATAAAACAATATTCAATGGAGATTCATTTTAATACAATCTATGTAAAGAAAATTTTGACAATACAATACTCAACCGGTTGGACCATATATTGAAAAACTCAACATATATGTAAATTCCTTCCAAAAGATGGATGGCTCAATCATTTCGGTCATATCCCAAGTGTTATACTGATGTGATGGACCATGGAACTATACCGCAGAACCAAAAATATAGGGGTCAATAGACAAAGGTACTAGTACGTAGAACAATCCAAAAATAAGATATAATTTAAAATAAAATAAGTGAGATTATTTTGTAACCTACTTATCATAACACATTTGGAAATACATAGGCGTAATCAATAAGCTTCAAAACTAATTTTGTAAACCACGAATCAACTCTTTATTTCTCTTTTGAGCTAGATGGTACATCTTACAATCTGTAACTCCACGAACTATATGGTGTAACACTCCAACATAGGAAGAAGTCCCACATCGGAAAAACACAGGAGGTATGCTGGGTATATAAGTAAGAAAGCCTTACTCCCTGGTGACATATTTTAAAGCCGTGCGGGCCTAGGACCAAAGAGGATAATATCACTAGTGGGTTGGGGAGTTACAGGGGTCTCTCAAGCCTTGATGGTTTAGGATACCCATTGCGGCCAGGGCCCCTGCTCGGGTCATGACAGAATGGTATTAGAGCCGCTCCTGTGCCAGCTTTGTCGATGTGGGCCATAATTTAAATTGAGTGTAGGCAAATACCGGTAAGGCAGGACAAACCTCAGTCCTGAGTGTAGACATATCCCATTCGATGGGGCAAACCTTAGTGAGGATGCTAAGTCCATAAGGGGGTGTATGTAACACCCAAACATAGGAAGGAGTCCTACATCGGCAAAACACAGGAGGGATGTTGGGTATACAAGAAAGAAAGTCTTACTACCTAGTGATGCATTTTAAAGCCATGCGGGCTTAGGCCCAAAACAGACAATATCACTAGTGGGTTGGGAAGTTATAGGGGTCTTTTGGGCCTTGATTGTTCGGGATGCCCATCGTGCCCAGGGCCCCGGCTTGGGTCGTAACATATGGAATCTTCCTTTGACCCGGCAGTCAAGCCCTCAACCCAAGTTTGGCACAAGGGTTAGAGTCTCTGAATCTCTACTATGCCACAAGGTCGTCGCCAGCGTACAATCTCTATTTTAGGGAAACATAAACCAGTGTTGACAAATCACGATTTTGGACAATGAGTTATCCGAACTTGTGCCTTTGTCTAGTAACCATCTAACACTCTCAAGCCTAATTTTAGACTCTTAAAACATGTCTTCTTCTTATAATTATTTCTCCCTTATTCTATTTCAGGCACAACATAATACGGTACCATCATACCCAGACTTGTAAGTCTTTCATTTCATACCACAACATCTCTACTGTCCTATTTATTTCAAAACGTATTATTGACCACCCAAAAGATTTAAAAGTCAGGTGTGAGTTCATACTTCGAAAGCACATGAAAATAAAACAATTTCTCTCTTCAATACTTTATCTACGGTGGTCATCTTTTTTTGTCGATTGTCTGCAACTCTCAATTGGAAATATGAACACTTATAAATCAAGGAAAACACCCTTTTATTTAGTCATAAAAATAGTACAATTTATACATGACAGTAAAGCTTCAAACTCAAGCTTTTATCTATCCGTATAATCAACCCACAACATGTAAAAACAATGGGTTTCATAGCAAGAGAGGGAATTACATAGATCATGATCTCATTTAACTTCTCAAACTTAATATCACATGAACACATGAAAACATTTTGAATTTAGGGTTCGACACCACAATTCCTACAAGACTTTATTATAAAATGGGATTTTCAATGCATGTTCCTCAATACTTTCAAAACCCATTTTGGTATGTACTCTTTAGAGCTTATTTAAAATAGTAAATTTACGCCCATGAGGTTTAGGATAGCCCCACGTACCTTACATTGTTGGAAACATTGAGAAACCTTGACTCTTGAGGCTTGATATCTTAACCCTAGGTTACTTTTCTCCTCTTGAGCTTAAGGAAGATGAACTAGGGCTTTGTGGGCATTAAAACATGAATAATGACCCTAATTTATTCTATAGATGTTTAGGGACGGTTATGGAACATGAAAGGACCTTATTGCCCTTAAAATAATACAAAAAATGAAGCCTTTATGCTGCTGTACTTTAGCCAGGAGGTGCACAACCCATGGCACAGGAATAAAGTGGGTGACACATGCCCCATCACCTAGACTTTAGGTGGGAGGCGCATGCCCCATCACCTAGCCTAGACAGTGTCTCATTTAAACACTCATAACTTTTGACTCCAAACTCGGATTAATGAACAGTTGGTGGCGTTGGAAAGAAGACTTGAAGGGATGTGATTTGATATATAGTAGGACATACGAATCTTTATATCCTAGGAGAAATAGTCACTGGAATTTGAACCAAGTAAAATCATCAACTAAAAGTCAATCGATAGGAAAGTGCTCAACTTAACTTTTGAGCTAGGAGATTCTTATGGGGTATATTCATCTCCAAGGACACTCCCACACTAAGGAAGTGTCATTTACACTTATATCTAAGTGGAAACAATTGGGTTTGGGTCTATAAAAGTAGGAAAGATGGTTTAACCTTAGCCCAAAAAAGTGGGGTATTACATTATCCCCCTCTTAGGATCATTCATCCTCGAATGATTGGTAGGGATTTGTTAAAGCTCTTAAAGTATGGAATAAAAAAGTAACCTCGCATTGAACATTTTTACTCAAAAAATATGCAAAGGCATCAAACAATATTCATGATAACCCCAAGTGAAACATGCAAGCATAAAGTGAGAGATAATAAGAATCGATATAGAGATGACCTCGCACATGAGTTCTAGGGATCATAATTATCACATCATATGGTATGAGTATATTTAGTGATCATAGGCCTGATTTACATTGGTACTAATCATGAAATAAGATTTTGTGGAAGATAAGAAATAGAAATATTCTCTACCTTACAAGATACAATGAATAAACCTAAAACTTAGAGACACTACTCAACTATGCCCCAAAAAACATATAACATACTCCATCATTTCCAACTTACAATTCTCCCATAACACATCTAACCATGAGATTTTTGAGTCCCACCGTATAACACTTCTATGTTCAAGCCTAACCCGGAGTAGAAAGTTGTTAACTTAAGCCACTGGACCCTGTACTCTACATCCCATTAAGAAAATTACTTCACCTTATCACTACCATTAAACACACTCGAGTTTTAAATCAAGGAGTACCAACCATATAAAACATTGTTTTGATTTTTCATCAATCACAACATTCAAGCCTATCATTACTACACCCACTTCATAAATCTCGACCAGTAAATTCAATCACTCTCACAAAGATTTTCACCACATATCTCTGTCCTAACTATTTCACATAACGAAAGTTCATCTCCTTGTTCCCCCTTCTCCTATAACCTTAGCTCAAGAAATCGCATAAAAATTTTCACCTTCAAGAATATCTACTCCCCTACCTAACACATTACTAGTCTTCCACAATCACCATCATACTAACATATGGAGGGTCATTAAGGGACCCGAGCATAAGTATCATGAATGGAAGAAACACTACATAATTATAAACCATATTTGTTGATCTACTCAAGGTTGGACATGAGGTGAAGATACGATAAAATCATGAAGGGCTTCATATATCAAGTGTCTGGATCATAAGTAGAGAGTCACCCTAGCATAAGCAAAACATAGCATAAGTCTTTAGGACAGAACATAGTGAGAAACATGAGTTCTTACATCCTGAGTCGTATAACATAAGTTTGGAATTCATGAAGTCACCGATTGAGACAAGGACTTCTACAACTATCTCTTCTCATTTTCAGAGATGAAATAGTCATGAGTTGGCATGGACCTTATCACTTTGGCTAATCCCGACGTAAATTGAACTGGTACTATATAAAAAGCATAGTTCTCTTAGAACTAAGCATGATATAAGACATGGATTTCTTTATGAGTCATGAGCATCATAACATAGAGCTTGAATACATGAAAGACTGGATTACTAAGAGTCATTATTACTTCTAGTTTGGAGGTCAGATCATGAACATAAGTCCATAGAGAACTCGAACCATAGGCATAGGCATGACTTAAATACATGACGTAAGACATTAGCTGAGTGACCTCTTAAATTGAAGTAGGATAAGTTTGCTTGAATAGGAATAGGTTTATCATGAATCCTCTCCGCAACTTGCCACACTGAGAAAATTCGAGAACTACCTTAAATCACCATCTCCCCGTTAGATCAAAATCACAATCCTAAGCTTGAAGACATAGCCTCACATTAAATATACAAGTACAACACTCAGCATAATGGGGTATCACCGTACACATAAAATCTAAACTTTCCCTGATAAACTATACTTTAAAGGCATTGCTTTTCGGTAATGCTACTCTTAACTTTCGCTAGCCTTTATAGCCATCACTCTGAAACTCACATTCTCATGAGCATACATATTCACACTCCATATCACATAATGATTCATTCTCTACTACTCAACACACTAACATTAGATCTCCAATCACATAACTTATGACTTAACAAAATTTATAAAACTATACCAAAGGTACATATTGCGTACCTATATTTCTTCAATTCAACTCTAAAGTAAACAATACAAAAACGTCTCATACTTCTCTATACTACAAAATTCAAGAATGTGAGCTAGGTAAACATGACGCTTATACACATCAAACCTTATCTAACAACATGCTACCTCGGGGTTCAACTTATTCTTTATATACTTATGCCCTCACCCACTTAATGACTCGACCACAATTCATCATTTTACCCTAGTCCTCATGTATATATATCACAATTATCCACTCTTTTTCCACAAGTTTTCAACCTAGGCTATTTCACACCTGACATCAAGCCTGCTAATTCATCCCCACAAAAAATGCATCATTAGTCTTAAGCTTCTATTCTTATCACCACAATCCACATGTAAAGTTCAAGCCTATTATATAACCCCTATTATGTAACACTGATGAAGCATGTCACATACTATAATAGTCCATTAAATTGGAAAATCAACCCAACTACGTCATTTAACCTAAATACCGCCCACAAGTTCATCTTTCCACAATATTACCACCGCATATTAGAATCTACCACATGCCTTCTCACATGTAGTACTAGTTTACAACTACTAAAGAAAAGAAAGTCAAGGAGGTAAAGTCACATAATATTGATAATCAATCTTAATCTTTTAATATAATCCATTACGATCTTATCAACACACCACTTTCTCACATCATATTTACTTACCCATAAATACATCCCCACTACCTTCAAATTCCATATACACCAATGAGTCTCTACCCATAACTTATTGATTGATCTACCCCTTCCATTCATAGCCTATAAATGATTTATACAACCACCATAAAAATCAATTTTGAGATCCTTCCCTATTTTGAATAAATAATAATCATAGCAGTCACTTCCTTTATAGAATACCATACAATCTACAAATATTGCAACCACATTAGTCTATCACTATAAAATGACAACCCATCCCTCAATCAATGGTTATACAACTAAAACTAGCTTATTAATGCAAAAGTCATCCTTACTCTAACTTCTAAAATTATGACTTCATATAACTAACTTTGGGACAATCTTACTACTAATAGGTCATGACCCTTTAACAAATACTACTATTTGGGTGGAAATATTATTCCAAGATTCTACTACATCTCATTACCCTTAAGCATGAAATCTACAACAAGGATTTTTAAAAGTACTAAATACACTTCATACCTCAAGGTGAAAAGCACGTTTTCATTAAGATAGAGGTATGCACCTGAATAAATACACTTTGAAGCACTAATGGACTCTTCTTAAGTCCTTGTACTATTTCATAGCTCTAGAGATAACTCAATCAGAAAAGACCACATCATTAGGAAATCTAAACTCTTGAACTCATCTCGCCTCGATAATGAGATAGAGCTAATAAAATTAGAGTAAATAAGGAATTTGGATAACTTTAATATGGACATCATAATGGAACGATCTAGAGTATGAAAGAATAGAAAACATCTCCTAAATGCCTCGTATCTTCCTTCTTATAAGTATGGCTTGCACACCCATAAAAAGGTCTCTACTCAACACGGCTTCGTAGACACCCTGGGACTATGGACTGTGATCTAATACCAAGTTTTTCATGACCAGATCCAAAGCTCTAGCAATGACGGGCATCCCAAACAATCAAGGCTGAGAGACCCCTTAATTGAAATCATAAGCATAATCCATACATAAATCAAAGTACGGAAGATATAATAATATTCAATGGTGATTCATTTTTATACAATCTGTGTCAAGAAAATTATGACAATACAATACTCATCTCTCGTCGATGAAGTCTCTAATGAAAACTAGCTATCTAGATGGGGTCAAAGCCCCCAGCTGGACCATATATTAAAACACTCAACATATAAGTAAATGTCTTCCAAAAGATGGATTGCTCACCCATTTATGCTATATCCCAAGTGTTATACTGATGTGATAGACCAAGGAACTATACCGCAAAACCTAAAATATAGGGTGTCAATACACAAAGGTACTGGTACGTCGAACAATCCAAAAATAACACACTGTTTAAAATAAAATAAGTGAGAGCATTTTGTATTGGACTTATCATAAAACATTTGGAAATACATGGGCATAATCAATAAGCTTCAAAACCACTTTTGTAAATCACAACTCAACTCTTTATTTCTCTTCTAAGCTAAATGGTACACCCTATAATTTGTAATTCCATAGGCTATATGGAATCCACCGTTGACTTGGTGGCCAATCCCCCAACCTAAGTTTGTCGCAAGGGTTGAAGTATCTGCATCTCTGCTACACCATAAGGCCGTCGCCAGTGTACAATCTCTATTTCAAGGCAACATAAACCCATATTAATAAATCATGATTTTGGACAATGAGTTATCTGAACTCATGCCTTCTTCTGGTAACTATATAACACTCTTAAGCCCAATTTTAGACTCTTAAAAATATGTCTTCTTCTTATAATTATTTCTCTCTTATTCTATTTTGGTCACATCATAATAGGGTATCGTCATAACACAACATCTCTGCTGCCCTTCTTATTTCAAAGTATTTATTGACCACCCAAAAGATTTAAAATTCAGGCATGAGTTCATACTTCAAAAGCACAAAAAAACACTTTCTCTCTTAATTACTTTCTCTACTGTGGTCATTTTCTTATCAGTTACTTGCAATTCTCACTTGGAAACATGAACACTTATAAATCAAGGAAAACACCCTCTTATTTAGTCATAGAAATAGTACAATTTATACATGACAGTAAAGCTTCAAACTCAAGCTTTTAGCTATACATATAATCAACCCACAACATGTAAAAATAATGGGTTTCATAGAACGAGAGGGAATTACATAAATCATGCTCTCATTTAACTTCTCAAACTTAATATCACATGAACACATGAAAACATTTCAAATTTAGGGTTCGACACCATAATTTCTAAAGGCTTTATCATAAAAGGGACTTTCAATGTATGTTCATCAATACTTTTGAAGCTCATTTCGTATGAATAAGTATATACTCATTAGAGCTTGTTTAAAATAGTAAATCTATGCTCATGAGGTTTAGGATAGTCTCACGTAGCTTAGATTGATGGAAACATTGAGAAACCTTGACTCTTAAGGCTTAAAATCTCAACCCTAGGTTACTTTTCTCCTCTTGATCTTAGGGATGATGAACTAGGGATTTGTGGGTGTTAAAATGTGAATAATAACCCTAATTTTGTCTATACATGTTTAGGGATACTTATGAAATATGAAAGGACCCTATTGCCCTTAAAATAACACAAAAAAGAGCCTTTACGCTGCTATGCCTTAGCCAGGCGGTGTACAACCCGTGGTATAGCCTAAAGTGGGTGAATCAGGCTCCATCGCCTAACCATTAGGTGGACAGCGTATGCCCCATTGCTTATCCTGGATAATGCCTCACTTAAACACTCATAACTTTTGACTCCAAACAAGGATTAATGAACAGACGGTGGCATTGGAAAGAAGACTCGGAGGGCTTTTAATTGATATATAGTAGGAAACATGAGTGTTTATAACCTACGAGAAATAGTCACTGACATTTGACTCAAGTAAAATCATCAACTAAAAGCCAATCGATAGGAAAGTGCTTAACTTAACTTTTGAGCGAGGAGATTGTTATGGTGTATATTCATCTCCAAGGATGTTCCAACACTAAGGAAGTTTCATTCATACTTATATCTAAGTAGAAACCATTGGGTTCATGTCTATAAACATAGGAAAGATTATTCAACCTTAGCCCAAAAAAGCGAGGTGTTACAACTACATTGTGGATTCTATTATGTTATGTATGAGAAGGGGAGTCTTATATTTATAAAGTTACAAAACCCTTTCTCTGAGAAAGAAGAAACCTAATAGGAAAGAGAAATTTTCCAACAGGGAAACTTTTTCCTCCAAGAAAGACGTTAGCCAAATATGGAAAAAAATTATATTTTTCTTTTAGGAAAAGTAAAAATAACTGTGGTATTACTTTTTTTTCCTTCTAAGAAAATTAAAATTTAAATTTGGTAAAAAAATCAGAGAAAATACCCTAACAAATATCCTCTTTTCGGCTTGATTTTCTGGAAAAATAATCTTGATTTTTCACTTTCACACGATCTTCATATATCATTGCTGCTTACTATGATTAAAAGTTGATAGGGTTAAAAATTGGAGATCTATACAGTAAAAAATAAAACATGGGCTTATATTCTTGGAGCTATTGGAGCTTTGTGCATTGAAAGTGACCACAAGTTAAAAGTGGAGCTCATGCGTTTAAAGTATATATGCTTGAGTATAAAGGACCCAAGCATAAAAGTTAGAAAGGGTTGTAAGTTGGAGACCATGAATTAAAGCAAGTATGGGTTGAAAATTGATTTTTATTTTAAAGATGGATTAGCAGTATTGTTGAAAATTTGTGTGAAACTTTTTCTCCACATGTAGTATCTTGACATTTTTTGACAAAACCTTCATTATCGTCAATTGGTTGCAACTTTAATCTCAACATGTCCTCAATCTGAATTACCGAACCACTGAACCATAGGCTTTGACAACATTTGTTGGGTTCAAAATTGGTTGGGCGTTATGCAGAAGCTTATAGTTTGCAAACTAAGAAGGTGATAATTCATGTAAAAACTAAAAGTATACTAAAACATAATATTATTGATATGATTTGGCAGATTGGCCTACACAAGAAAACTAATATTCAGGAAAACATAAAAATTGTTGGGAGAAAATCTCCTCCTAAACAAAACTCTTAAAGGACTATATTATGGATACTATTATGTTATTATATGAGAAGGGGAGTATTCTATTTATAGAGTTACAAAATCCTTACTCTCAGAAAGAATAAACCTAATAGAAAATCTAATAGCAAAGAAATATTTCTCAACAAGGAAACTTTTTCCTCCCAAAAAGGTAATTTTAATTATGGTAGAAAATTTTGTTTGAAACTTTTTCTCCATATGTAGAATCTTGACCTTTTTTTGACAAAACCTTCACTATTGTCGAGTTGGTTGCAACTTTAATCTCAACATGTCCTCAATCTGAATTACCGAACCACTGAACCATGGGCTCTGACACCACTTGTTGGGTTCAAAATTGGTTGGGCGTCATGCAGAAGCTTATAGTTTGCAAACCAAGATGGTGATAATTCAAATGAAAAATAAAAGTATACTAAAACATAATATTATTGATATGATTTGGTCGATTGACCTATAAAAAAATTAATATTAAAAAAATATAAAAACTGTTGAGAGAAAATCTCCTCCTAAACAAAACTCTTAATGGATTATATTGTGGATACTATTATGTTAATATACGAGAAGGAGAGTCTTCTATTTATAGAGTTACAAAACCCTTCCTCTCAGAAAGAATAAACCTAATTAAAAATCTAACAGGAAAGAGATATTTCCCAACAAGGAAACTTTTTCCACCAAGAAAGATAATTTTAATTATAATGGAAAATCAGGCAAAGTAAAAAATTCAAGGAAAATACTTACAGTTAGAGAAGGTTATAACAAACTCAATGGAGAGCTACAATGACAACTAGTTACAAAAAATTTTCACACCTCCTCTCTTCTTCTCACTCCTCTCTCATCACCTTTTCTCTTCTATTCATTCCTTCTTATTGTTCTCATATCTATTCTAAATTTCAATTGTAGGTCAGTATCAATGGAGTCTGCAATTTTGTGAACTTTTCTTTTAATTCATGTTTCTTTTAAGTCTTTCTCTTGTAAATTCCATTTTCAATCAATATAAAAAAGAAATTGTCCCAAAATATCTCATCTTATTTCCTTACAGTAATATAGAAGTGAAATGCTTTGACAATTGAAGATTGAAGTGAAATGCTTTTACAATTGAAAATTGAAGTTAAATACTTCAACCAATTGAAAGTCAATGAGAAAGTGCATTAGCATTTGAATATTGGAGAGATATTCTCCAACACAAATTAAAAGTTGAAGATTGGAGAGAAGTGCTCAATTCAACAACAATATAACAATAAAAGGAAAGAGTATAGAACTTTGAATTAAGGAAGAAAGTTGAAAATAATAATTCAAAGATGGAATAAGAATTCTTAGTTGTTTAGGATTAATATTTGGTATTATTTTAACTCATGTCAGGCTTGGATTAGGATTTTTTTATCCTTGTTTGTATAGGAATAGGTTTTCAAATCCTAGTTTAATTTGGTCGTTAGTATCATAAATAAGGTGTTCTTTTACATACTTGATTTAAGGAGAATAAAAGAGAATTATTTTAGTTTATTAATAAACTATTTTCCTTCAAAATCTGTCACAACCTGAATCGGAGCCCTGGTTATGACGGGCAGCCCAAGCCTACCAAGGCTGAGATGACCCCTTAGCCATACATCATAAGCATAGTCATAATTGAAATTGCAGAAACAAGACCATAAGAAAAAGAAATTCAATATTTAAATAACATAATATCATATCTTAACAACAAAATCCTAACCAATTACCCAACACTATCTACGAAGCCTCTAACTTTAAGAACATTCTTAATTTGAGAAATGGCTCCGACGATTTCATAAAAACTATAAAATGATAGAATTGAAACATAAGAGAAATGAACAATTGCCTTCTGGGTGATGGAGGGCTCACCACTTCAACAGTTTTACCAAACCATCTAAAGCTGCACAGGGTCACAAGAAAAACCCTCGATACCTACATCATGAAATGGTGTAGCTTCCAGGGATGGCCAATATGGAGAGTACTGACATGCAACCCAAGGAGAAGGGTAAAATATGTAATTTACCAAAATCAGTCATAAAACATGTGCTTATTAAATCATCAAGATGATAGAATGTCAGGGTAGGGGCAAAGGACATGATACATGATCGTTAAAAGTTTAATCATGAACTATATATCTTTTCACCTTCATCTAGTAACCATGGACTATATGAGTTCGTAAATCCACAATCTATAGGACCCAATCCATCTTGGCCGCACGTCCTGAGGTTAGGCAAAAGTCAACAATCGACTAGATCCACCATATATATTCTCATCATGTTAAGGACTATCCTTATGTTAAGGATACTGTCTGGTCATGCAGTTAAGATGTGACATCCTCTACTGGCAAACATAGGTTTGGGAATTGATTATGAGGACTTATGCCTTCTTAAAATATTTTTTGCATCATATTTATCATGAATTCTTCCATTAAGGCATTCCTCCATTTCCATTAAAACATTTGACTCCAACTTTCATCCTAAGATACATAATCATAGACCCAAAGGGATTTCAAAAGTCATAAACAAAGCCCCATGGTCTTTCAAAAGTCAGTTAAACATATTTCCATATTTACCATGCATTATTTAAAAGATGAAGTAAAATTCATAGTTTTCATGCAACATTAAGTTTTGAAAGGGCTTGAGGGTCGTATTTTCTAAATGATTTAAGGTCTTTACTATTTAAGGTTAATGATGGAGTTGACATCTCATCAACTAGTTGACAGCTCATCGGCTCAAGTTGTCAACTTTTGGCGGATAGACAATCTTAGGAAAAAATAAGTATAACCTTCTACTCCGGCACTGGATTAAGGTGAAATTGGATGCGTTGGACAGAAGACTCAAGAATCTTTCATTTGGTATATAGTAGGTCACCTAACTCATTATATTTCAGGGGTATTGGTCATTGAAAGTTGACCCAAGTTAAAATCCATTAAAACTCATCTGGTAGAAAAGTTCTCAACTTAACATTGAGTTAGGAGATTTTTATGACCTCAATTCATATCTGAATATGTTCTGACACTATAGAATTGGTCATAACACTTATATTTGCATTAAAATCATTGGGTTTGGGTTTATGCACGTAGGAACGATGGTTCAAACTCTAGCCCAAAAATGTGGGGTGGCACATTATATCCCCCTTGGTAACATTCGTCATCGAATGATAGGTAGAAAATTATTGAAGATTTAGATGTATGGAATAAAGGATGTAAATTCACATTAGAAATTCTACCTCAACAAGACATAGGCATCAAAAAGAAAAGAGCTTAATAACATCACCAAGTAAATCATTGAAGCACAAATCATTAGATAATAAGACTTGACATAGACATTGATCTTGGGCATGAGTTCTATGGAACATGATCATAACAACATAAGGCATAATTTTTTTCTTAGAATCCTCGGCCTAATTAAGATTGATACAAGATACGAAATGAAATTTTTATGGGACATAACAATAGAAGCATTCTCCACCTCAAATGATACGTCTAATATCCCTTAAATTTAGCGACACTTCTCCACAATGCTTTTACTTATATAATGCCATACTGTTTCCATTTAACCATTTAAGCTCCAATTTTATATTTTTGAAAACCCCAATACAAAACATTTTCCATTAATGTATGATAATGTTTTCAAAGAGTGCGTTGAATACTACAAAATCCCCTTTTAAATTCTAATTTATGCAATAAGATTTGATTTATATCTTTACCATGCCAAAACCATACCCATTATGAAACCACATTACTAAATTTATCCTTTTATAAATAACAATTCTGATAACATATTAATTAAACCATTAAGACAAGGAAAAACTAATGCAAGCGTTTATCAACAAAAAATCCTCAACCATAGTTTAAAACAATCATTAAAACATTGTAATATCAAATAACTTTCAAAATGTAAAGATAATTAAAAATAAGGGAATGTCCAACATGCCTTTATGATGGGAGAATTTTGAGGAGAACTTGAATTTAGAGTCCTAAAGGTTGAATTCTTCGGAAAGTACCTTAATAGCTTTCTTTTGGGAGTTGAGAGAAGGAAAAACGGTGTTGATCTTTGATAACTAACGGGAAATAATGGTTAAGGAAAGTATAAAGTTGGTTAAAAGGGTAAAGGACTAAAATCCCTCAGTCCAAATAAAAAATAAGAAGGATATACATTTTGGACACTTGGATGTGGCACACCCTTATTATGCTAGCCCAAGGATGTGGTACGCCCTTATCGTGGAGCAGTAAAAGCATGGCTCACTCTTATCATGAACCTTCACTTCTTTCCATGACAAGGATGATATGGGTATAGCAGCTGTCCAACTAGGTCAAGGCCATTCACACATAGCCAAGCTCGAGAGTTATAAAAACTCCAAGCCCCATTTATGCAAATAGCCGTGCGTGAGTGTGTGATTGATCCACCTAAGATATTAAATGTTTTGACGTGTGAAGAGGGGATTTGAAGTGTAACAAACTTACACTCCAAAGCCGCCCCATGACCAAGGATAGGATGGTCATTTCTTTTTTATTTTGTGGTTTAATATAAATATATAATATTAAGGTTATTTCTTGACTTAGTTCATTGATGATATTTCACAAAAACAAGTCTTGTAATATTGAACATTGCTCTCCATTGTTCTTGAGAATGGAAATCCGAAACTTGAACAACATAGTGTAGCAACACTTGTGTTGTTCCTTGTCTAGAAACTCCAGTTCATGAGGTGTATGAGGTCTTCTTGATCTAAGTAAGAGATTGATTTTAACATTCTTTAGTCTTAGGGTACTCTTATGGTGTTAGGGTTTTTAGATGCTAGAATATTATATGTCAAGTTGTCTATCCACCATTTGTAATCTGTAATATTGTTGTTTGTATCTTGAAATAGTGAAGTAGTGTAGGACCATCTTTGATTCACTATAGTTTCTTCCATCCTGTTGTTTGATTGTTTTCTTGTTGTATACTTTTATCTTGTATCACTTGGTATCAAAGCTCAAGGCTTGATTTTGTTCCAATAAAATCAAATCTTGGGAAGATCGTACCAAAAGTAGTAACATTGTGTTCTTGAAGTGTCTTGGTCGAATTTTATAACTAGATCTAGTAGGTTTTTGTTTGTCTAGTGTGTCTCTTGTGTTTGTTTCTTTCTCACTAGCACAAAAGGTATTTAAATCTAAAGTTCAGCTTATAATATTGACATTGTTGTTGTGAACTTAAAGAGGCCGTGTGTTGAACATTGAAGTTGGTCGTGTTGTGTGTTGTTGTTTGGCGTTGGAATGGACATTGTTGGTATGTTGTTATGGTTTTCTTGAAGGTTGTTGTTGTGTCCATATTGTTCTTCACCTAGTCTTATAATTTGACCAACAAAATGTGCAAAATTGATTCAAAAAGGTGAAGATAAAAGTTGTAAAGTTTGTTTGTGAGAAGACCTGAACCCATCACTTCCTACACTTGACATCTACTTTTCAACCACTTTTCCTTATTTCAAGGGCCTAGTTTTGTGGGACTAGTACAAGTTAAGTCTCATCTTTTTGAGATTGGACTTACAAGGACTCAAGATTTATAATTTCCCTCCAAAACCAATTGTCTTCCATTCCCAAATTGTGTGAAGGTTGAAAATTCAAATTTGTGACTAAAATTGTATGGGACCAAAGCTAATTGCATGCTACCATACCCTTGCTACTGTACACGTTAATATTAAGCTCAAGTTTGGACTTTCTAGTTTCTAATTGTTGATTCTTAGTTTCATTAGTTGATCCTAGAACTAATTAACAAGCTAATAAACTCCTACTAGGCTGTCAATTAGTCCTTTGAGTTTTTTTGTTCGTGTCAACATTTACTCGGGTAGTTTTATCTTTTGAATATGTTGTTACTTCTTGGTCCTAGTATGATGATAATTATTTGAGTCTTCAAAAAAGAATCTACTCCGTACAAGAGCATACTCATACGTGAGAATTCAGGGGTTACTAGCCAATTTACAACACTTGTGGAAATAAAAGTGTGAGGTGATCCAAAAAAGTGAGTGAGGAGAGGTTTACACTAACTTGTTTGTTGATTTTAATAGGTAATACCTTAAAAATAGAGGGAAACACATCTCAAACCGTGGATACCAATAATCTTGAGACTATGAGGGTTACTCTTGAGGCTATTACTCGATCACTTGAAAGGTTGAATACGAAAGTTGGAGCCGTGAAAGGGGACTTGACATCAATTATAGGGGATGTATCGATCATAAGTGAGAGATTAGAATAAGTGGAGAGTCAAAGGAACTCTCGTCCTTCTACTCCTCACCATGTTTCTTCAAGTGGACATAATAGAACTTCCTTCGCCACCGTTACTCCCAAAACATTGCACCAAATGCAAAATCCACTTCAAGCTCCACTAAATGTCACAAGCCAAACTACCCTTTTTCCATCCAAACTGTGATTCCAATAGACCAATCTATTCTCAAGATCCTCAAGTCCCACAATAAGGAATTTTTCATCAATTACCTCTACCAAATACGAACCTTCCCACCCAAGCTCTACTAAACCAAAGACCACAACCTCAACAAAATCCAATTCCTCCAAACCAAGTTCCAAATAACCAAAACCATCCCATACACTTTGAGGAATATGGTATAGAGGAGTATGATAGGTATGGAGCCTTTGATGATGCTTACATAAGAGAGGAAGATATGAGACGGGGCTATATGGATCTAAGAAGATACCAGGGGTATTTTGTCTGTACCCAAAATATCCACAAATACCCTCCACGTCAAGAATCTTATAAGTATCCTAATCCTAAAGGGTTCCAATATTTCAAGTGCCAAGGTTGGGGACATAAAGCTAATGAATGTCTAAGACTACACAATGTGATCCTAAAGGAGTGGAGATTGTATTACCTTGGTGAGGAGGTGGGTCTTAAAAAAGTAGATAATGAGGCTGAGCCTTAAGATAGAAAGGAAACCGAGGGTGATCCACATGATGATGATGATGGGGAAGATTCATATCCATAAGAAGGAGAGTGTGTGGTTCCAAATTTTGTAGTGAGGCATGTCATGATTAGTAAGGCAATAAATGATCCTAGCCAAAAGGAGAATCTATTACATACTAAGTGCCTTGTAAAAGGTAGTATGTGTACGTTAGTTATAGATAGTGGTAGTTGTGCGAATGTTATTAGTGTTGCTATGGTGAACTTTTTGAAATTGCCAACTACACCTTATACTAGTCCTTACAAGTTGCAATGGTTGAATGAATGTGATGAATTAAAGGTCACAAGGCAATGTGTAATATGGTTTAAGGTGGGAAACTACCATGACAAAGTTTTTTGTGTCGTGATACCAATGCAAGCGTGTCACTTGCTGTTAGGTAGACCTTGGTAATATTATAGGTCTACGAAGCATGATAGGAGGTCCAATTGATATACACTTGAGAAGGATGGCTGATAGGTCATACTTCATCCTTTCTTGCCTTCACAAGTTAATAAATTGCATCAAAAGATGAGGGAATTGAAAGAAAAAGGCAAAAAAACTGAGAGTAAAAAAAGAGGAGAACCTGAGAGTGGGGCAGTAAGGGTATCCGAGGAGGTTCCAAAGAGATGCAAAATATGGTGATGTTGGCTATAAATAAAGAATTATTCATATATCATGATGAAAAAAAATCCCTATGCTTCTTTTGGCTCATTATTTTAACACTAACCCCGCTAATGTTTCCATTTATCCTTCTATTTGTCTTGCCTTGCATGATTATAAGGGTGTCTTTCCAAAGGAGCTTCCACAAGGGTTGCCCCAACTTAGGGGTATTGAGCACTAAATAGACTTTGTGCGAGGATCATAATTGCCTAACAAATTGGCTTATAGAAGCAACCCTACAGACACAAAGGAATTGCAACGTCAAGTTGAGGAACTTCTAAACAAAGGGTACATCAAGGAAAACATAAGTCCATGTGCGGTTCAGATTCTACTAGTGCCTAAGAAGGACATAAATTGGCATATGTGTATGGATTGCCGAGTTATCAATAAGATTACGATAAAATATCATCACCCTATTCCTAGGTTTGATGATATACTTGATGAATTGAATGGTTTGTGTTTATTTTCCAAGATTGACTTAAGGAGAGGCTATAACCAAATAACAATGCAACCACATGATGAGTCAAAAATTTCCTTCAAGACCAAATTTGGTCTCTATGAATGGATGGTTATGTCATTCGTCCTAACAAATGCTCCAAGTACTTTCATGAGGCTAATGAATTACGTGATGAATCCATTTATTGGAAAGTTTGTTTTTGTCTACTTTGATGATGTCTTGGTTTATATTAAGTCCTTGGATGAGTATGCAAAACATTTACAATGTGTGTTTGATGTCCTCCGAAAGGAGAAGTTATATGCTAATATAGAAAAGTGTTCCTTTGGTGTTAATGAAGTTAAACTTCATGGATTTGTGGTGAGCTCAATAGGATTCAAAGTGGAAGAATCCAAGATAACTGCTATTAAAAATTGGCCAACCCCTCAAACCATTCATGAAGTAAGAAGCTTCCACGGGTTGGTATGTTTTTATAGGAGGTTTTTCAAAGGGTTTAGCACTATTGCTGCCTCTTTGACCGATATAATACGGAAAGACCAACCCTTCAAGTGGGGTGAAGAGCAAGCTAAGGCCTTCGATTCCTTGAAAGTTATGCTCATCTCAGCACCATTGTTGCAATCGTCTAGTTTTGAAAAGATGTTTGAAGTAGAGTGTGATATTAGTAAGGTAGGCATAGGCACGATTTTATTGTAAGAATTGAAGCCTATTTCTTACTTTAGTGAAAATCTCAAAGGTGATCTCTAAACTACTTTGTATGATTTAGAGTTGTATTCTTTTATTAGAGCATCGAGCAATTGGCAATACTACCTGTGGCCCAATTAATTTGTGATTCAAATGGACCATGAATCCTTGAGCATCTTCGAGCACAAGAAAAACTTAAAAAATGGCATGCCAAATGGATTGAGTTTATTAAAACCTTTCCTTATGTTATTCAATAAAGAAAGGGAAAGGATAGTGTGGTAGTCGATGCTTTGTCTATAAAACATGTTCTTGTGTCTACTTTGTCTTAAAAATTAATGGGTTTTGAAAGCTTAAAGGTGTTGTATCCCAAGGACCCCCACTTCTCTTATCTTTAGGGAATGTAAAGAATTAGGTTGGGATAAATGGGTTTTAGATAATGGTCCGAATTCCTATGCCAAGTTTGATGGTTACTTATTTAAAGGTAGACGATTATGTGTTCCCTCTAGCTTATGAAGAGAGTTGTTTGTAATGAAAGCATACAATGGCAGTCTAATGGGTTACTTTGGGTCAAAAAGACCCTTGGGATATTGGAGGAGTAATTCTATTAGCCAAGAATGCCCAAGTATGTGGCTAGGATTTGCAGCCAATGTGTAGATTGCAAAGGAGCCAAATCTTGACTCCTACCTCATGTGTTGTACACCCCATTGCCCACCCCTTTACATCCTTGTCTTGATATATCTATGAATTTTATGTTAGGATTGCCAAGTAATAGACGAGGTCAGGATAGTATCTTTGTTGTAGTTGATCAATTTTCTAAGATGGCACACTTTATTCCATGCTCTAAATGTGTTGATGCACCTAGCGTGGACTCTTTGTTTTTTGATAATGTTGTCAAGTTGCATGGTGTTCTGAGGACCATTGTGAGTGAAAGGGACTCTAAGTTCCTAACCCACTTTTGGAAGTCCATGTGGGGTAGGCTTAGTACCAAGTTATTGTTCTCCACCTCTTGCCACCCATAAACCAATGGCCAAACGGAAGTAGTAATAGGACCTTGGGTTCTATGCTATGTTCCATGGTTAAGGGAAAAATGACTTTTTGGGAGGAACACCTACCATTGATTGGGTTTTCCTATAACCATTTCATACACTCAAGTACGGGAATGACTCTCTTTGAGTGTATGTACAGCCTCAACCCCTTACCCCTTTGGATTTAACTCCATTTCCAAGTGATCTTATGATAAGATTCAATGGGAGAAACCGGGAAGAAACTATGAAGAAGCTACATAAAAAAGTTAGGCTACAACTTGAGAAGAAAATCCAAGAAATAGCAAGGAGAGGTTTCCATCCCAAAGGAAAACAAAATTGATTCCAAGAGGTGATGGTCCATTCCAAGTACTTGAAAGAATCAATGAAAACACCTAAAAGATTAACCTTTCCCCGAAATATCAAGTGCACAACACTTTTAATGTGTGTGATCTTTCTCTAGTGGATTAGGTTGAGGATGACCAAACATTAAATTTGAGGTCAAATTCCTCTCAAGGTGTAGAGGATGATACGTGTATAGCAATTTGTCCAACAAGTTCAAGGCCATTCACACATAGCCAAGCTTGGGAGCTACAAAAACTCCAAGCCATGTTCATGCAAATGACCGTGTGTGAGTGTGTGATTGATCCACCTAAGAGATTAAATGTTTTGAAATGTGAATAGGGGCTTTGAAGTGTAACAAACTTACACTTCAATCCGCCCCATGACCAAGGATAGGATGGTTATTTCCCTTTTATTTTGTGGTGTAAAATAACTAGATAATATTAGGGTTATTTCTTGACTTAGTTCATTGATGATATTTCACAACAAGTCTTGTAATATTGAATATTTATCTCTCTTTTTCTTAAGAGTGGAATTCTGAAACTTGACCAACATAGTGTAGCAACACTTGTGTTGTTCCTTGGCTAAAAACTTAAGGTCTTGAGGTCTATGGGTTCCTCTTGATCTAAGTAAGAGCTTGGTGTTAACATTCTTTAGGCTTAGGGTCCTTTCATGTTATTAGGGTTCTTAGATTCTAGAATATTATATGTCAAGTTGTCTATCCACCTTTTGTAATCTTGTAATATTATTGTTTGTATCTTTAAATAGTGAAGCCGTGTGGGGCCATCTTCGATTCATGATAGTTTCTACCATTTTGTTGTTCTTATTGTTTGCTTGTTTTAATACCCCGAACTTTCTTTAAGTCAAATCTAGTCTCTAGAAGAGTTAGTGATGACTTCCTAAATTATTAGTGTTTAAATAAGATAAAATTTCTCCAATTTCGACTTTTTATCATGTGGGAAATTGAATTATATTTCCAAAAATATCAATTTTGTCCAAATCTGGTATCGAAGTAAAAAGTTATGGACATTTTATAGATAACTGTTGGAACTGCCCAAAAGCGACGGTCAGGATGACGGACCGTCGAGCTAGCGATGGACTGTCGCCCAAGCCATTGTGACTAAGGTAGTGAACCCAACTTCTGGTCAAGTGCAATGTCTAGGACCAATGGACCATCAATTTAGCGATGGACTATCGCCCAAACCATCACAAACGAGGCAGAAAGTTTAGGTTCTGGCCAAGTGCGATGGTCAGGACCGACGGACCATCGAGCTAACGATGGACCGTCGCCCAAACCATCGCCACTTCTGATCAGTGATTTTAATCTATTTTTAAAAGGGTATTTGGGTCTTTTTCCACTCTTTTTAACCCCTAATTATACCAGACCAGAGCTCATAACTTCTTTATTCATCTATAACACCAAATTAGGGTTTCTCTCAAAGATCAATCCCTAAGAATAAGAAACCCTAGGTGTTTAATCCCAAGCCAAGTATTTAAGCTTTTGTCTACCAATCTTCAAGAAATCATCCACCCAGGTATGTCAAGTATTAATTTATGGGTTCCTTTTACCCATGAAGCTCAAGAAACCCTATTTGAAATATAAACTTTGGATTCTATGGTATGAATTAAATTATATCCATGTTTATGTTGTTGTTTGATTTCCAAGTTGAAGTTTTTAATGACTATCATGAAAATATGTTAGCATGTGGTTGAAGTTCTTACATTGGAAGTGTAAAATGTTTCCATGATGTATTATTTCAATATTCATACCTAAAGATATGCATGCAAGGTGTTTGATAAAATGCCTAAGAGAATAGAAATTATGCCTTATGACTCATTTGTGACCAAAATTGATGAATCCATGTTTATTCCTTATGTTTGATATGAATCCCACGCTATTGTTATGCTTTGTAATGGATTGATGTAATGCTCATGAAATTAGGATTATGAAATTATGATATGTTTACATGCATTCCTATTCATGTGTAAGCTTATAGCATGCGAATACGTCATGAAAATCCCCAATGATTGGACTATGAATTGTTAATTATGGTCATATGTCAAGAAGTGTCATGTCTTATTAGTTTTATTCTATAAGTTCTGGAGGTACTTGTACCCAACAATTTAGCTGTGTGCCTAGAGCTAGTGTCATGTTTTCCAGATACTCTCAGTCAAGACATGATTCATAGAACTCAGTCAGTCATGTGACTCAGGAAAACTCAGTAAACTCAGTAATTTTAGAAATTTAGTACTCTCAGTAGTGTTTCGTCAGTCAATGGAACTTAATGAATGTAGTACAGTCCATTTCAATTAATCAAGTTTAGTTTCTTTCATATGAGAGTAGGATTCAGCACCAAATGAGCCCAGGATGGGAACTCACTTGTTGTTAGGGGTTGTGATTCTTAGAAGCCATCCATGCGCTCCAGAACTACGTAGCCAGCGTAGTTTGAGACATCAAACCTGTTAGTTGAGGGTAGATGAGGTAGCTTAATGTAACAGCCCAATTTTTCTAAACCAGAATGCTACATGGTGCTTATGACCTCGAAGGACCACAATCTAACCCATGAGTGATATCTATACCGGTACACTGCATAATATACATGTAAAATGTGAAAAACATGAACAATAGGCCATAAGGTTTAACTGAATAAAGTATCTGACAAAACATAATATCCATATGGGTGACAAATACCTAAACCAACTGAAGTCTGAATCAAATCTGAGCTAAATCTGAAAGCTTCTATGTACTGTCTGAAATAATGAATTGAAGGAACATGTCTCCAACAAACTCCATCTGGCAAAACTGAACTGAAATAATGAATGAAAAAAAATAATATCGTCCTTTGATGGATGAGGACTCACTGCAACCCTACGTACTGGAATGATACTGCTACTGCTGATCTGAAACTTGTGACTCTGAAGCTATGGTGTAACATAAAAGAAGGAACCATAGCTCAAATCATCAATTCAACTAAAAGACTGAGTATACGAGTGGGGTAGGCTAAATTCAAGGGTTTACATGCATGAACAATGCCCACGAACGGTATAATATGAACGTGAGAGTGCAAACATACATACATAGTAACTAAAATCATAAATGCGTGATAACTTGATCTATACGCTAATACATGGTTTACTGATATCTAACATAATTGGTACTGTAATTCTAATAACATAGATGACTATGTCTGACAGTCCTAAATATGATGGAACTATTTGTGCTCCGTTCTATAACTAAATTAACTGTATCTGACAGTCCTGATATACTGAAATCTGAAAAACCATCTGAGTTCTTTTATTGAGACTGAGTATGAAACTGTGGGAGGTAGTTGTTTAACCCACATGCCCTAAAAACGTGTATAGCTGAGTTAGGGTCCAATCTCTGCCCCAACTGGAGGGGTCTCAATACCACGCCACTGGTAAGGACAGCTGTGAGTGACCCTTGTCTGGTAGGTACTCAAAATGAGAATGGTGGGAACCCTAAACTGACAGGTTAAGACACCTCATCAACCCTAATTTGATAGGTTAAGATGTCTCAACCTACGCTGGCAACGTAGTTCTAGAACACAAGGATGACTGCTAAGAATCACACCCTAAACTGGCAGGTGGGGTTCACTCGGTGCTAACTTCTACTCCCATCTGAAGAGACTGAACATGATTTAACTGACTATACATGGACTGAGTAACTGACTTCTGTTGACTGACAGAATAGTATTACTATCTGAGAATTAACTTAGATCATGAGATTTCTGAGATTTTCTGAGTCACGTGACTGACTGAGTTCTATATATCATAGCTTGATTGAGATTATCGTGATAACATGACATGGCTCTAGGCACATAGCTACATTTTTCGGGTACAAGTTCTCCTAGGACTCAATGGAAGGAAACTGACACACATGACTGGCCTGATTGTAAGAGTAGAGTCCACAATTTACAATATCATAGGCAGGGGATTTCACACTAAGCATAGTTCTCAACATCTTAATACATAGAAGGGAAATTTATACAACATATGTATACTTGCATAGCATAAATATCATACTCAATCCATAGCACAACAATAATGCATATCAATTACGTGGAATTCATGTGAAATCATAAAGCATAAAGCATGGACTGGTTATTTAAGTACTATCAAACACTTTGCATGCATTCTTTTAGCATATGTGTGTGTTCATGAATTTCACAATATTAAGCCACCAAAGAACATGGGTTTCAACTAATAACCACAAATACTTCATGAAAAACACCTTTAGATATTATCTTGAAACTTAAACAATAATCATCAACATATAAATGCCCATATCACAACAAAAAAAATCATAAAATAGTATTTAAAACATGGTTCTTGAGCTCTATGAACGAAATAGATCCATAGATGAACATTATGCATACCCAAGATTAAGATCCGTGGAATTTACTATGAAATCGGCTTGAATCTTGAAACCCCCAATTGAACTCTAGACTTGTTATTGGTTGTTCTTGAGAGAATTTCAGCAAAAGTTGTATATTTTGGTGAAAATGGCATTAATCTTGTGTTTTGAGTATATATAGTAGTAGGGAAAAGGACTATTTTGTCCTTAAGTTCGTGACCTGGACGCTTGAAAATTTTGGGAGCGTGCGATGGAGTATGCGTCGCATTCTCCATACCTCTACAGAATAGCATGCGTCGCACACTCTATAGCATGCAAGGGCCATGCGATATAGCATGTGTCGCATGCTAATCACATGATGCTACTGTTTTGAAATCCAAAAATGCTCTAAATGGATTCGAAAAATGCTGAAACTCACCTAGAATGTACCACAACCTTGCCCCATCGCAACGCAACTTGAAAATCCAAAAATGAAGGTGGAGAAGGTCATCAAATACCTCCCCAAAGTTTGGAGGTCTAAAATGAGACTAAGTGTTGAACACTTATAAAATTTTCTAAGTCTTGAGGCTTGTAAAGCCAAATGAGCTGAATTTCAAACTTAGGATTGTATGGGATATTACAATATCTCCCCCTTGGGAACATTCGTCCTAGAATGAGAATCAACTGAAGAGAGGATAAAAGACAAGCTGAACATGAACTGAACGTGAATGACTGAGGCATGACTTCATGACAGACATGCTAAATATACTGAACTCATGCATATCTGATTCATGGATAATTGATACATAAATGTGTGACTATGTGTTCTGATAATCTGAGTTTCTCAAGATGAGAATGCATAGATGATGCATAATTTTATAGCTGAACTGATATATGAATGCATGAATGAGTATGCAATGGTAGTAGATACCAAGTTTATATTGTGAGCACGAACATGAAGCTGAATGAGCTTAAGAAGAACTAATACCTTGAGCTTGATCTGAATTGGCAGAGAAAAGGTGAGGATACTTGGTCCACATCTCTGCTTCTGCTTCCCAAGTAGCTCCCTCAACGGACTGATTTTTCCAATGAACTTTTACTAAAGGGACTTCTTTTTTCCTCAGTCTATAAGTCTGATAGTCTCGAGATTTGATCGAAATTTTCTAATAGAAGAGACTGTTCTGAACGTTAATGCTCTGAATAGGGACTACAACTGCGGGGTCACCTATGCATTTCTTAAGCAATGTGATATCCAGATTAGATGAACTAAAGCTAGATCTGAAGGCAATTCGAGCTTATAATCTACCTTGCCTAAACGATTGAAAATCCTGAAGGGACCGACATAGCGGGGACTGAGTTTTCCTTTCTTGACAAATCTCTTCACTCCCTTCATAGGAGAGATCTTGAGATAGACATAGTCATCAACCTCGAACTTGAGATCCTTTCTACGAATAATAGTATATGACTTCTGTTAGCTCTGAGCAGCCTAAAATCTTTCTTTGATTAACTGAACCTTCTCTAAGGCGTCAAATACCAAGTCAGGACCTATGACTGAGGCCTCACTAATTTCAAACCAACCGATTGAAGATCTGCACCTCCTACCATAGAGAGCTTTGAAAGGAGCCATTTTAATGCTGAATGATAGCTATTATAGTATGCAAACTCATTCAAGGCAACTGGTCATCCCAACTTCTCTTGAAATCAACTGCACACGCCCTTAGCATATCTTCAAGAGTCTGAATAGTCCTTTCTGCTTGACCATCTATCTAAGGATGAAATGTTGTACTGAGATGGACTTGGGTACCAAGACCCCTTTGGAATGCTTTCCAAAAGTAAGAGGTCAATTGGGTACCTCTGTTTGAGATGATAGATAATGGAACACCATGTAATATTACCAACTCCCTGATATAGAGTATGGCATAATCCTCGGCTGAATAAGAGGTATGAACTGGAAGAAAATAAGCTGACTTAGTCATTCTATCTACAATTACCCAAATTGAATTGTGCCGATGACGAGTTTGAGGCAAACCCATCACGAAGTCCATGTTCACTTCTTCCCACTTCTAAGTAGGAATGGTGAACTCCTTCATGGATCCACTAGGATTCTGATGCTCTATTTTAACCTGCTAACATGTAGAGCACTTAGCCACAAACTCTTCAACATCTCTCTTCATCCCACTTTACCAATAGATCTCCCACAAGTCGTGGTACATCTTAGTGGCCCCAAGATGAATAGAGTATCGCGCGCTATGTGCCTCTATAAGAATTTGCTGCCTCAAGTCATCTACACTTGGCACATACAGATGACTCTGATAATGAAGAACACCATCTCACCCTTGGCAGAAAACCTCAAATTTCTGATTCTGAACTGACTCTTTTAGCTTGACAAGGCTAGGATACCTGTCTTGCTTTTCTTTCAACTCAGAAACTAAGGATGATTCTGAACTACTCTGAACATATACACCAACCTATGAAGAATCAACTAAGCGAACGCCTATTCTGGCAAGCTTATGGATTTTCTTGGCTATCTTTTTCTTGCTAACATCTACATAATAAACGCTACCCATGAAGAGTCTACTCAGAGGGTCAGCCACAATATTGGCCTTACTCGGATGGTAAAGCATACTCATGTCATAATCTTTCAAGAGCTCTAACCACCTTCTCTAACAAAGATTGAGATCTTTCTGAGAAAAGACATACTAGAGACTCTTATAAACTGTGAAGAAATCTACATGAACTCTGTAGAGGTGATGCCTCTAAATCTTCAAGGCAAATACTATGGCTGCTAACTCAAGATCATGAGTAGGATAATTCTTCACATGGGGCTTTACCTATCTAGAGGTTTAGGCTATTACCTTACCACGCTGCATGAGGACACAACCTAAACCCACTCTGGATGTATCACAATATGCTATGAAACCATCTGAACCATCTGGAAGAGCTAGAATTGGAGCTGAGGTGAGTCAAGTTTTTAACTCCTAAAAACTCTTCTCGCAAAAATATGACCATTGAAACTTGACCTTCTTCTGAGTCAATCTGGATATGGGGAATGCAATAGAATAAAATCCCTTAACAAACTGCCTGTAATAGCTAGCCAAACCCAAGAAACTCCTGATATCTGATGGAGAGACAGGGTAAGGTTAGTTTCTTACCGCTTCGGTCTTCTAAGGATCTACTCCAATGCCATCACCTGAAAAAATATGGCCAAGGAATGCTACTGACCTTAACCAAAACTCGCACTTACTAAATTTGGCGAATAGCTGGTGATCTCTGAGAGTCTGAAGAACAATTTTGAGATGGTCTAAATGATCATGCTCTTTTCAGAAATAGACCAGGATATCATTAATGAAGACTATGACGAACATATCCAAGTACTGCTTAAACACACGATTCATCAAGTCCATGAAAGCGGCTGGGGCATTGGTAAGAACAAAGGACATAACTAGAAATTCAAAATGACCATACCGAGTACGAAAAGCTATCTTTGGGATGTTACATTCTATAACTCTGAGCTGATGATAGCCTGATATAACATCTATCTTAGAGAAATAACTGTCTCCCTGAAGTTGGTTAAATAATTCATCTATTCTAGGAAGTGTATACCTATTCTTGACCATAACTTTGTTGACCTGGCAATAATCAATACACATCCTGAGAGAACTATCTTTCTTGTGCACGAATAAGAATAGTGTGCCCCATGGGGAAATACTGAGTCTAATGAATCCTTTATCTAAGAGATCCTTCAACTGATCTTTCAGTTCTTTGAGTTCTGCTGGTGCCATTCTATATAGCGGAATAGAAATAGGTTGAGTATCTGGAATAAGGTCAATGCCGAAGTCTATTTCCCTTTCGGGAGGAATGCCTGGAAGATCTTCAAGAAAGATATCAAAATATTCATTAACCACTAGAACTGATTCAAATCTAAGAGATTCGGAACTAGAGTTTTTAACATGAACGAAATGATAAACACATCCCTTAGAAATCATTTTCATTGCCTAAAGGTAGGAAACAAACCTACCCATGAAAGATGAAGTACTACCCTTCCACTTTAGGGCGGGCTCATTCGGGAACTAAAACTAAACTATCCTATTTCTATAGTCGACTGTGGCATAGTAGGAATGAAGCCAACCCATGCTAAGAATGACATCAAAATTAGTCATCTCTAACTCAACTAAATCTAGTGATGTGGCTTTCTGAAATATCATAACCGAGCTGTTCCTGTATACCCACCAAGTTATGATGGTTTTACCCACTTGGGTAGAGACTAAAAAGGGCTTAGCTAAAATTTTGGGACTGATTCCAAAATCACCTGCTTTGTAAGGAGTAATAAAAGACAAAGATGTACTTGGGTCTAGCAAAGCATAAACATGAACATAGAAAATCTGTAACATACCAGTAACGACATCAGGAGAATTTTCCTAATTTTGTCGGGTCTGAAGAGCATAGAGTCTATTTGGACGTTCCCCATTAGTAGCACTGGAAGTAGCACCCTGCTGATTTGGACGACTAGACTGGGCTGTGGAACTATTCTACTGACCCTGTAGACCTAACAGTGGACATTCTCTAATCTTGTGGCCTGGATTTCCACAACCAAAACAAACATCGCTACCATCTCTACAGGTACCCTTGTGGTTCTTACCATAAGTCTGACACAGAGGATTAGTTCGGGCACTGCTGACACTGCCTTGAGACTTAGGGCCTGGTGTTTGATCTCTATTGCCATCTCTAAATTTCAACACTAGGGTGCTAGATGAAAAATGAACTAGAGCTGATGACTTGGTACAAAACTGTGAATAGTTTTCTCCCTCTTACTTGGGTTGACCAAAACTGAAACTGCCTGATCTTGTCTCTTGTTCTGCCCCTCCCTAGTCCTAATCTTCTGCTCCTCTATTTGCTGAGCATGGGTCATGAGCCTGGCTAAATTCGTATCACTGTTCAGCATCGTATACCAACACTCATTTACCACGCTGTCATTCACCCCTGACACGAACTTGCTCATCATAGCCCAATTGTCTGCAACCATATAAGGGGCATATCTGGCTAGCTGAGTAAATCTTAGAGAATACTCTTTAACTGTCATATTCCGCTACCTAAGGTTGACGAACTCTAGAACTTTTGCCTCCCTCAACTCTTAGGTAAAGAATTTGTCTAAGAAAGCCATGACAAATTCTTCCCACTCTATAGGACCTGCATCATCTAATCTCTCAAACTTCCACTATTTGTACCAAGTGTGAGAAACATCCTATAAATGGTATGCGGATAACTCATCACTCTGACAAGAAGTAACTCCCATGATGTCTATGAACTCCTGGACTTGGTCAATGAATTCCAGAGGGTCTTCATCAGACTTAGACCCAAAGAAAGATGGAGGGTTCATTCGGGTGAAGTCCCGGATCCTAGCTACGGCTGAGTTGACCACTGGATTGGCTGAAATAACTGGTGGCCATTCATTTTAGGCAGCCACAGACGGAGCAAGTGTGGTGAATGCAGCTTTAAACTCCACATGAGAAACATGTTCGCCCAAAGGATTTCTGGGCTGAGGAGTTGGCTAGTTTCTTCTCTTTGGAGGCATATTCTGAAATAAGAGAAGAACAGATTAGACTGAGAGTATAACTTGAGATTATGATCACAAGAATGACATAAATACTGAAAGAGGGAAAACTGTTCCTAAAACATCTCATAGCCTCTTGCACATAAATGTGGCACGCAATAAACCCATGCACAAGACTCTACTAGATGCGGCTTTCAGACTTCCTAGGACTCTATTGAACCTTAGGCTCTGATACCAAGTTTGTAACACCCTAATTTTTTTGAACTGGAATGTTGCACGGTGCTTATGACCCCGAAGGACCACAGGCTAACCCATGACTAATATATGTACCTGTACACTGCATAATATATATGTAAAATACAGAAAACATGAACAGTAGGCCATAACGTTCAACTGAATAAAGTGTCTGACAAAATATAACATCCATATGGGTGATAAATACCCAAACCAACTGAAGTCTGAATCAAATCTGAGCTAAATCTGAAAGCCTCTATGTACTGTCTGAAATAAGGAGTTGAAGGAACATGTCTCCAACTAACTCCGTCCGGCAAAACTAAACTAAAATAATGAATGAAATAAAATAATATCATCCTTTGATGGATGAGGACTCACTGCAACCCTGCGTACTGGAATGATACTACTACTGCTGATCTAGAACTCATGACTCTGAACCTATGGTGTGACATAAAAGAAAGCACCATAGCGTAAATGTGTCAATACCACTGAAAGTACTGAGTATACGAGTGGGGTAGGCTAAATGCAAGGGTTTACATGCATAAACAATGCCCATTGACTGTCTAATATGAACATGAGAGTGCAAATATGTATACATAGTAACTAAAATCGTGAATACATGATAACTATATCTGTGCTATAATACATGGTTTACTGATATCTAACATAACTGGTACTAGAATTCTGAAAAAATGGATGACTATGTCTGACAGTCCTAAATTTGATAGAACTATCTGTGTTTCGTTCTGTAATTAAATTGACTGTATCTGACAGTCCTGATATACTAAAATATGAAGAACCACTGAGTTCTTTTACTGGTACTGAGTATGAAACTATGGGAGGTAGTTTTTTAACTAACATACCCCAATAATGCATATAGCTGAGTTGGGGTCTAATTTCTGCCCCATCTGGAGGGGTGTCAATACCGCGCCACTGGTAAGGACAGCTGTGAGTGACCCATAAATGGTAAGTACTCAAAATGAGAATAGTGGGAAACCTAAATGATAGGTTAAGCCACCTCATCAACTTTAATATGACAGGTTAATATGTCTCAACCTACGCTGGCTACGTAGTTCTGGAACACAAGGATGAGTGCTAAGAATCACACCCTAAACTGGCAGGTGATTTCCCATCCTTAGGTTCACTCGGTTCTAACTTCTACTCCCATCTGAAGAGACTAAACATGATTTAACTGACTATACATGGACTGAGTAACTGACTTTCATTAACTAATGGAATAGTATTACTATCTGAGAATTAACTGCGATCATGAGATTTCTGAGATTTCCTGAGTCACATGACTGACTGAGTTCTATAGATCATAGCTTGACTGAGATTATCGTGATAACACGACATGACTATAGGCACACAACTATATTTTTGTGGTACAAGTACCCCCAGGACTTGATGGAAGGAAACTGACATGCATGACTGACTTGATCATAAGAGTAGAGTCCATAATTTACAATATCATAAGTAGGGGATTTCACACTAAGCATAGTTCTTAATATCTTAATACATGGAAAGATAATTCATACAACATGTGTATACTTGCGTAGCATCAATATCATGCTCAATCCATAGCACGACAACAACACATATCAATTACGTGGAATTCATGTGAAATCATAAAGCATAGAGCATGGACTAGTCATTTAAGTACTATTAAAGCATGGGACATAAATTCTATCATCCTAGACAATTTATCAAACACTTTGCATGCATTCTTTTAGCTTAGGTATGTGCTCATGAATTTCACAATATTAAGCCACACAAAGATCGTGGGTTTCAACTAATAACCACAAATACATCATGAAAAACACCTTTAGATATCATCTTGAGACTTAAAGAAAAATCATTAACATATACATGCCAATATCACAACAAGAAAGTCACAAAATAGTATTTAAAATATGGTTCTTGAGCTCTATGGACGAAATATATCCATAGATGAACACTACACATACTCGAGATTAAGAATCCATGGAATTTACGGTGAAATCAGCTTGAATCTTGAAATCCCCAATTGAACCCTAGACTTTTTCTTTGTTGTTCTTGAGAGAATTTCAGCCAAAGGAGTATATTTTGGTGAAAAATGGCATTAATCCCATGTTTTGAGTATATATAGTAGTAGGGAAAAGGACCATTTTGTCCTTAAGTTCATGACCTGGGCACTGGAAAATTTTGGGAGCGTGCGATGGAGCGTGGGTCGCATGCTCCATCCCTCTGCAGAATAGCATGCGCCGCACACTCTATAGCATACAAGGGCCATGCGATATAGCATGTGTCGCATGCTAATCACATGATGCTACTATTTTGAAATCCAAAAATGCTCTAAATGTATTCCAAAAATGCTGAAACTCTCCCGGGTTGTATTACAGCGCAACTTGGAAATCAAAAAACAAAGGTCAGGAAGGTCATTAAATAAATCCCCGAAGTTTGGAGGTCTAAAATAAAACTAAGTGTTAAACACTTATAAAATTTTCTAAGTCTTGATGCTTGTAAAGCCAAATGATCTGAATTTCAAACTTAGGATTGTATGGGGTATTACAATATCTCCTCTTAGGAACATTCGTTCTCGAATAAGAATCAACTAAGAGGGGATAAAAGATAAGCTGAACATGAACTGAACGTGAATAACTGAGACATGACTTCATAATTGACATGCTAAATACACTAAACTTATGCATATTTGATGCATGGATAAATGATACATGAATGTGTGGTGGTGTGTTTTGATAATCTGAGTTTATCAAGATGAGAATGGATAGCTGATGCATGATTTTATAGTTGAACTGATACATGAATGCATGGCTGAGTATGCAATGGTAGTAGATACCAATTTTATACTGGGAACATGAACATGAAACTTAATGAGCTTAAGGAGAACTGAGATGCAACGCGGTACTGAGATGGGCTTGGGTACCAAGACCCTTTTGGAATGCTTTCCAAAAGTGAGAGGTGAATTGGGTACCTCTGTCTGAGATGATAGATAATGGAACACCACGTAATTTGACCAACTCCCTGATATAGAGTTTTGCATAATTCTTGATTGAATTAGAGGTATGAACTGGAAGAAAATGAGTTGACTTAGTCATTCTGTCTACAATAACCCAAATTGAATCGTGCTGATGACGAGTTCGAGGCAAACCCATCACGAAGTCCATGTTCACTTATTCCCACTTCCAAGTAGGAATGGTGAACTCCTACATGGATCCACTAGGTTTTTGATACTCTATCTTAACCTACTGACATGTAGAGCACTTAGCCACAAACTCTACAATATCTCTCTTTATCTAACTCCACAAATAGATCTCCCACAAGTCGCGGTACATCTTAGTGGCCCCTGGATGAATAGAGTATCGCGCGCCATTCACCTTTGCATGAATTTGCTGCCTCAAGTCATCTACAGCTGGCACACACAGATGACCCTGCTAATGAAGAACACTCTCTCCCCCTTAGGAGAAAACCTCTACTTTCTAATTCTGAACTGACTCTTTTAGCTTGACAAGGCTAGGATCCCCGTCTTGGTTTTCTTTCACCTCAAAAACTAGGGATGATTCTGAGCTACTCTGAACACGTATACCACCCTCTGAAGAATTGACTAAGCAAACACCCAATCTGGAAATCTGATGGATTTCCTATTCTATATTTTTTTTGCTACCATCTACGTGAGAAACGCTACCCATAGAGAGTTTACTGAGAGCGTCAGCCAAAACATTAGCCTTCCCAGATGGTAAAGCACACTCATGTCATAATTTTTCAATATATCTAACCATCTCCTCTAATGAAGATTGAGATCTTTTTGAGAAAAGACATACTGTAGACTCTTATGATCTGTGAATACATCTACATGATCTCCATAGAGGTAATGCCTCCAAATCTTCAAGGCAAATACTATGGCTGCTAACTCAAGATCATGAGTAGGATAATTCTTCTCATGGGGCTTTAACTGTCTGGAGGCGTAGGCTATGACCTTACTATGTTGCATGAGGACATAACCTAAACCCACTCTGGATGCATTAAAATATACTATGAAACCATATGAACCATCTGGAAGAGCTAGAATTGGAGCTGAGGTGAGTCGAGTCTTTAACTCCTAAAAACTCTTCTCGCAAGAATCTAACAACTGATACTTGACCTTGTTCTGAATCAATTTGGACATGGGGAATGCAATAGAAGAAAATTCCTCAACAAACTGCCTGTAATAGCCAGCCAAACCCAAGAAACTCCTAATATCTGATGGAGAGACAGAGCGAGGCCAGTTTTTTACCGCTTCGGTCTTTTAAGGATCTACTCTAATGCCATCACCAAAAATAATATGGCCAAGGAATGCTACTGACCTTAGCCAAAACTCGCACTTACTATTTAACTGGTAATATCTAGTAACTTTTACTTGTCCATTATATATATATATTAGAGTGTAGTTTTCTTGTAGGGACGGTGGAGGGGACTGGTATTTGAAGGAATTTCCTAGTAATAATATTTGAATCAATTGGAGTAGACATTAAGAAACTTCACAGAAATTTCTTACCAATTACTTCTATTAATATTATTAGTTGACTAGATTCAACAGGAATAATTTATTCAACTAGGGTAGAGCCGTAGAGGTCATGTTCATAGAAGCATTCATATATTGAAGTGGTTCTTCTTTCCTAAATATAACTTTGAGTAAATTATCATCAATTGATCTCTTGCCACGACCATTCAGTTTAATATTAATCAAAATCCAAGGAATCTTCTTCTTCTACGAGTAATTCACAGTACTGACCTCGATGGATATATGATGCGGATACCCGGAGAATATTTATCGGTCACTTATATGAAGGTTTGAAGAATAGAGGAATATGTTGGGAAAATTGGGTAATTTTCCTACTATAACAAAACAACTTAGTGAAATGAACTGGTTCAGAACAATTGAACCAGACAAAACACTAACAAAAATACCCGACAAATTATATTAAATACTAAGACACTAGAAAAATTTGATAATGGAGTTCATCCAAAAAGGATTAATCTCCGAGAACCGCTCAAGACAACCTTTTCTATTAATTGTTGGAGAAAAAAATTTGGGATATTTCAAATAGGAGGAGGAAGAGTTATTTAATAACTCTAAAACCTCCTCCCCAAATAGTAAAACTATGATGTGGGAGAAAAAGAGCTAAAAAAAAATATCTCCACCTTGGCTCAATTTCAATCCCACCAAAATACAAATCTTCTCAAACAAACAAATAATAAAAATAGACTTTTGCGGTGCTTTCAATTTTGCGCTGTGAGGCGCAAACTTCAAATGTACAGGATATTAACCAAGTTTAAATAGTGTTCGAACTTAGCTCTTATAACCACCTTAGTCAGCATATCTATAGGATTCTCCGTAGTATGAATCTTCTGGAGAAGTATCTCCTCCTCTTTGAGAATTTCACGCACAAAATGATAGCGAACATCAATATGCTTCGTCCGTGCATGAAAGAATTGATTCTTTGCTAAATGAATAGCACTCTGTCTGTAAGAATACTTCTCAAATAGTTTCTGACCAACTCCCAAGTCTTTAAGAAACCCATGAAGCCAAATTGCTACATTTACAGCCTTTGTAATTGCCATATACTTGTAACGCCCCGAGCCTGGTGCCTTAAATGCTACATGGTGCTCATGACCCCAAAGGACCACAAGCTAACTCATGATTGATAACTGTACCTGTACACTACATAACATAACATAATAATGCAGAAACATATACTAAAAGTCCATAAGGTTTAATAATGAACATAATCTAAATAATATAACATCTATGTGGGGTAATATAATACCCAAAACAAAACTAAAAATACTGAAGTCTGAAATATGATAGTCTAGAAAGCCTCTAAACATGACTGTCTGAATGAGTAAAGAGTTGATGGGACATGTCCCCAACTAACTCCAACTAATAAACTAATTAATGAGATAATAGAGAAATAATCATGTCCTTAAAGGATGAGGACTCACTTCTAACTGACTGCTGAAACTGGAATCTACTGCTGCTCTGGAGCTCGTATCCCTGAACCTATGGTATAAGACACCATAGCGCGAATGCGTTAGTATGAATAAATGTTCTGGTAAGCATGTGAGGTAGGCTAAATGCATGAGGTTCATATGCATGAACAATAATAATAGCTGACTAACTATCACGAGCATAATAATACATGCATGAGATATTATAACTAACATTGATACCATGAATACATGATAACTGAATTTGAGTACTGATAACATGACATACTAATAATTGATATAACTAATTACATGAGTGAATATAGCTGGAAATCCTGAATCTGATGGAAATATTTGAGTTTTGTACAGTATCTAAGTTGACTGTATCTAATAGTCCAAAAATTTGAAGAACTATCTAAGTTCTTTTACTGAGACTGATACTAAAACTGTAGGAAGTAGTTATTTAACCAACATGCCCCTAATGCATCATTATGGATGCATTGGGGTCCAATCTGTAACCCCAATTGGAAGAGTATCAATATCGCGCAACTGGTAAGGACAAGCTATGAGGACCCTATACTGATAGGTACTCAAAATGAGAATGGTGGGAACCCTAATCTGATAAGTTAAGCCACATCATCAACCCTAGAATTGCTTCTAAGAATCAAAGGTCTATCTTGGAGAAATAACTGGCACCCTAAAGTTGGTCAAATAATTCATCAATTCTGTGAATTAGATACTTGTTCTTGACCGTGACTTTATTGAGATGATGGTAATCTATGCACATCTTGAGAGAACCATTTTTCTTGCACACAAATAAGAGTGGTGCACCTCATGAGGAAATGCTGGGTCTGATGAATCCCTTATCTAAGAGACCCTTCAACTGTTCTTTCAATTCTCTGAGTTCTATTGGTTCCATTCTATATGGTAGAATAGAGATAAGTTGAGTATTTGGAAGAAGATCAATGCCAAAGTCTATTTCCCTTTTGGGAGGAATTCCTAGAATATCTTTGGGAAAGATGTCTTAATATTCATTTACAACTAGAACTGATTCAAGACTGGGAGTCTCAAAATTGGAATCTTAATATGGAAAAGATGATAGACACATCCCTTAGATATCAATTTCCTTTCCCAAAGGTAGGAAATAAGCTGAGCTCTGAAAGCAGATACACTACCCTTCCACTCTAGGATGGGCTCATTTGGGAACTAAAACTGGATAATTCTATTTCTGCAGTCGACTATGGCATAGAAGGAATAAAGCTAATCTATGCTGAGAATGACATTAAAATCAGTCATCTCTAATTCGACTAAGTCTGCTGAAGTGACTTTCTGAACTATCATAATTGGGAAGTTCCGGTATACTCGTCGAGCTATGATGGTTTTACCCACTGGGGTAGAGACCGAAAAGGGCTCTACTAGAACTTCAAGACTAATTCCGAAATCAACTTCTATATAAGGAGTAACAAAAGACAAAGAAGCTCCTGGATCTAGCAAAGCGTAAACATGCATATAAAAGATCTGTAACCTACCAGTAACTACAATAGGAGAATTTTCCTGATCCTGTCGGGTCTGGAGAGCATAGAGTCTATTCGGGCGTTGCCCACTAGTAGCACTAGAAGTGGTGCCCTACTGATTTAGGCAACCGAACTAAGCTGCGGAATGATTCTGTTGACACTGGGAACCTATCTGAGGACACTCTCGAACTCTGTGGCCTGGCTTGCCACATCTAAAACACACATCACTACCAGATCTAAAAGCACCCTTGTGGTTCTTACCACAAGTCTGACAAAAGGGATAAGTACAGGCGCTGCTATCATTGTCCTGGGACTGAGAGCCTGGTGCTCAATCTTTGAACTTAGAAGCTGGAGCACTGGCTGAAAAAGGAGTTGGAACTGATGGCTTAGGAAGAAACTGGGAATAGTTTGCTCCTTCTAATTTAGGCTGAGCAAAGTTGAAACTACCTGCCTTTTCTCTCTTATTCTGCTTCTCCCTCATCTTAATTTTCTGCTTCCCTATCTGCTGAGCATGTGTCATAAGTCAAGCTGATGTCATGTCACTATTCAGCATGGCAGATCTACATTCATTTACCATGTTATCATTCACCCCTGAGACAAAGTTACTCATCCTTAAGAGAATACTCTTTCACTGTCAAATTTCCCTACTGAGGTTGATGAACTCTTATACCTTAGATTCTCTAAGCTCTAGGGGAAAGAATGGATCAAGGAAAGCTGAAGCAAACTCCTCCCACTTAACTGACCATGTATCGTCTGCCCTCTCGGACATTCATTGCTTTAACCAAGTATAGGAAATATTTTTCAATTGATATGCAGCTAGCTCGGTACTCTCAATAGTATTCACCCCCATGAAATCAATCACCTTCTTCCCCTGATCTAGGAATTTCTGACGGTCCTCGTCTGTCTTAGACCCAAGAAAATTTGGAGGATTCATTCGGGTGAAGTCCCAAATTATGGTTGTTATTGAATTGGACACTAGGTTAGCCAGAACAATATCTGGTCATTTATTCTGGGCAGCAACAGACTGGGCAAGAGTAGTAAATATGGCCCTAAATTCCGCATAGGAAACATGGTCGCCCAAAGGTTCTTTGGGCAGAGGGAGCTGACTGATTCTTTTCTTGGGAGGAATATTCTGAAATAAAGAGAAGAAATGGATTAGACAGAGAGATTGACTTGAGATTATGCTCACTGGCATGAAATAAATACTGAAAGAAGGGAAACTGTTCCAAAAATATCTAATAGCCTTCTTGACATAAATGTGGTGCGCAACACACCCATGTAGAAGACTTTACTAGACGCGGCTTTCAGACTTTCTAGGACACTATTGAACCTAGATTTGAAATCCATTTAGTAACGCCCTGAGCATGGTGCCTAGAATATTATATGGTGCTCATGACCTCAAAGGACCAAAAGCTAACTCATGAATGATATCTGTACCTGTACACTACATAATATAACATAATAATGTAGAAATATGTACAAAAAGGCCATAAAGTTCAGTACTGAACATAATCTGAATAATATAACATCTGTGTGGGGTAATATGATACCCAAAACAAAAACAAAAATAGTAAAGTCTGAAACGTGATAGTTTGGAAAGACTCTAAACTGACTGTCTGAATGAATAAGGAGTTTATGGGACATGTCCTAAACTAACTCCAACTAACAAACTAATTAATGAGATAATAGAGAGATAATCATGTCCTCAAAGAATGAGGACTTACTTCTAACTCTGGCTGCTGAGATTGGAATCTACTACTGCTCTAGAGCTCGTGTCCCTAAACCTATGATATAAGAATCCATAGAGCAAATGCATCAGTACGACTGAATGTACTGGTACGCATGTAAGGTAGGCTAAATTCATGGTGTTCATATGCATGAACAATAATAATAATATCTAACTAACTATCGTAAGAGTGATAATACATGCATGAGACGTAATAACTTATACTGATACCATGAATACATAATTACTAAATTTGAGTACTGCTAACATGACATACTGATAACTGGTATAACTGATAACATGAGTGACTATAGGTGACAATCCTAAATATGTTGGAACTATCTGAGTTTTGTACTGTATCTGAGTTGATTGTTTCTAACAGTCCTAAAATCTGAAGAACTATCAGAGTTCTTTTATAGAGATTGATACTGAAATTGTGGGAAGTATTTATTTAACTGATGTGCCCATAATGGGCCATTATGGCTGGATTGGGGTCCAATCTATAACCTCAATTGGAAGGGTATCAATACCGCACCACTGGTAAGGATAAGCTATTAGGACCCTATACTGGCAGGTACTCAAAATGAGAACGGTGGGAACTCTAATCTGACAGGTTAAGCCATATCATTAACCCTAGATTGGAAGTTTAGATGTCTCAACCTATGCTAGCTACATTGTTTTGGAACACTAGGATTTCTTCTGAGAATCACACCCTAATCTGGAAGGTGAGTTCCCATCCTTGGGTTTGCTTGATGCTAATTTCTACTCCCACCTGAATAGACACTGAACATTATTTATTGAACTGAATATGAACTGGGTTAATAAATTTTGATGATTGATAGAACACTACTAATATCTAACAACTGACTGAGTTCATGAGATCATGGAGATTTCTTGAGTCATAAGATAGTCAGCTTGACTGAGAGTATCGTGAAAACATGACATGGCTCTAGGCACACAGCTAATGTTTCAGGTACAAGTACCCCCAGGACTCGATGGAAATAAACTAACAAAGCATGACTTACTTTAACACATGACTAGCATCATAATCCATAATACATTTATTGAAGCATTTCATCAAACATGTGCTAGGCATAAACTAGTACATACATGGGGATTTCATGATATCTTGCTAGTTGAGCTATTTTCCTTCATCTAGACATTTAATCAAACATATTGTAGACATGGAATAGGTAAACATCATTGTACAACAATTAAACATTATGATTCAATTCTAGTTTTATCATTCAAGGGTTTAGTCATAAGATTGCATGAATCTATATCTATAATAATTAAACCCACATAGAAATTATCACCTAACATGGAGTAGAATTTAATTTCTCATTTATCAACATGAACAAGAGCAGCCCAATCATAAAATCATAATAAAAATCCATAACTTGAAGTTGGAAAAGGCATTCTTGGGCTTCATAGGACGAAAAAAGTCCATGAATTGTGATTTCTTAAAGTTCTGTGGAGGAAAACTTGAATTATTATCTTGGAATTAGGCACCTAGGATTTCTTGTTCTTGGGAATTGATCCTTGAGAGAAATCCTAATTTGTTGTTGTGAAATAATAATGAAAAAAATGGCTGAAATCGGATATAACTAGGTATATATAGGCGGGTGGTAAATAACCAAAATAACCCAATTAAAATGACTTAAAATAACTAAGCGGGTTATCTAACAATTGGGTGCAACGGTTCATTACTGGGTTGACGGTCCATCAAACCTCTCCATTGGACTGAGACAGAACTAGGAGTTACTACCAATGAGCAATGGTGGGATGCGATTGTCCATCGCTGGGTCGATGGTCCATCGGACCTCGCCATTGTACATTTTCAGAAAGCTAACTCACTGTCTCGATGCGACAGTCATGATTGATGGTCCTTCGCCTACACTGTCTCACCTGGGTGATTTTGCTACTTTCTATATTTCAACCATAACATCCTCATCTGACATTGGATTTTGATTAAATTTGTATCAATGGAAAGCTTAATCAATTTCCCATGTGATAGAAAGGGAAAATCTTAAAAATACCACGTGTAAAAAAATGGATTCGTATATCAAAGCAAGTTCTAACATTCTTAAGATGGCTTCAAGCTAAGAAAAAGGCACGAGTATTACAATATCTCCCCCTTGAGAACATTCATTCTCGAATAAGACTAACTGAGAGGGAAGAAATAAGCTGAATGTGAACTGAACATAAATGACTGAAACATGATCTCATGACTGACAGGACTGATAAGCTGAACATAACATACTGAACATGCATATCTAAGGCATGTGTAACTGATTCATGAATGCGTAACTGAGTGTTCTGAGAAACTAAGTTTTCTCGCAATGAGAATGCATGTCTAATACATAATTATAAAACTAAATTGATACATGAATGCTTGACTGAATATGCAATGGTATTTGATACCAAGTTTATGATGAATACTGAATATGAAACTGAGTAAGCTTAAAGAGAACTGTTACTTGAGCTTGATCTGACTTTGCAGAGAAGAGGTGAGGATACTTGGTATGCATGTCTACTTCTGCTTCCTAAGTAGCTCCCTCGATGGACTGATTTCACCAAAGAACCCTAACTAAAGGGACTTCTTTGTTCCTCAATCTACGAGTCTAATAGTCTAGGATTTCGACTGGGATCTCTTCATAAGAGAGGTTATTATGAACATCTATACTATGAATAGGGACTACAACTGATGGGTCACCTATGAATTTTTTGAGCAAAGAGACATGAAAGACTGGATGAACAGAGGCTAGATCTGAAGGCATTTCGACCGCATAAGCTACCTTGCTAAATCGACTGAGAATCTTGAAGGAAACGACATATCGAGGACCGAGCTTTCCGTTCTTAATGAATCTCTTTACGCCCTTCATAGGAGAGTTCTTAAGGTATACATAATCACCAATCTAGAACTCGAGGTCCTTTCTACGAATATCTATATAATACTTCTGTTGGCTCTGAGCAGCCCGGAGTCTTTCTCTAATCAACTAAACTTTTTCTAAGGCATTGAATACCAAGTTAGGCCCTATAACTGAAGCCTCACTAACTTCGAACCAACCAATCAAAAAAATACATCTCCTACACTAGAGAGCTTCACGCAAAGTCATATGAATACTGGAATAATAACTGTTGTAGTATGAAAACTCAATCAAAGGCAAGTGGTCATCCCAACTACCCTTAAAATTGATTACACACGCCCTTAGCATATCTTCTAGAGTCTAAATGGTCCTTTCTACTTGACCATCTGTATGAGGATAAAAGGCTGTACTAAGACGAACTTGGGTACCAAGAGCCTTTTGGAATGCTTTCCAAAAGTGAGAGGTAAAATAGGTACTTTTGTCTGAGATAATAGATAAGAGAATACTGTGCAACATGACCAACTCCTTGATGTAGAGTTTGGCATAATCCTTGGCTGAATAAGAGGTATGAACTGGAAGAAAATGGACTATTTTGGTCATTCTATCTACAATGGCCCAAACTGAATCATGTTGATAATGAGTTCAAGGAAAACTCATCACGAAGTCCATGGTCATTTCTTCCCACTTCCAAGTGGAAGTATTGAACTCCTGCATAGGACTACTAGGCTTTTGATGCTCTATCTTAATATGCTGATATGTAAAGTACTTAGCCACAAACTCTGCAATATCTCTCTTCATCCTGCTCTACCAATAGATCTCCCACAAGTTACGGTACATCTTTTCAGCCCCTGGATGAAAGAAGTAGCACGCACCATGCACTTCTGCAAGAATTTTCTGCCTTAAGTCATCTATATCTGGAGCACAGAGATGACACTGACAACGTAAGACACTATCTCCCCCTTGGGAGAAAACCTCTACTTTCTAATTTTGGACTAACTCTTTCAACTTGACAAGGCTAGGATATCTATCTTTCTTTTCTTTCACCTCTGAAACTAGAGATAATTCTGAACTACTCTGAATACATACACCACCCTCTGAAGAATAGACTAAGCAAACGCCTAGTCTGGCAAGTTGATGGACTTCCTGAGCTAACTTCTTCTTACTATCTTCCACATTAAAAACACTACCCATAGACAGTCTACTGAGAGCATCGGCCACTATGTTGGCCTTGCTCGGATGATAAAAGACACTTATGTCATAATCTTTCAAGATCTCTAACCACCTTTTCTGATAAAGATTGAGATATTTCTAAGAAAATACATACTAAAGACTCGTATGTTCTGTGAAGACATGTATAAGAACTCCGTAGAGATAATGCCTCCAAATCTTTAAGGTAAAGACTACGATTGCTAACTAAAGATTATGAGTAGGATAATTCTTCTCATGAGGTTTAAGTTTTCTGGAGGCGTAGGATATGACCTTACCATGCTGCATGAGGACACAACCTAAACCCACTCTAGATGTATCACAACACACTATAAACCCATCTGAACCATCTGGTAATGCTAGAACTGGGGTTGAGGTGAGTCGAGTCTTCAGCTCCTAAAACCTCTTCTCACAAAGATCTGACCACTAAAACTTGACCTTTCTCTGAGTCAATCTAGACATAAAGGATGAAATAGAAGAAAATCCATCAACAAAACATCTGTAATAGCCAGCCAAACCCAAAAAACTCTTGATATCTGATGAAGAGATATAGAAAGGAAAGTTTCTTACTACTTTGGTCTTTAAAGGATCTACTCTCATGCCATCATCGAAAATAATATGACCAAGGAATGCTACTGACCTTAGCCATAATTCATACTTACTGAATTTGGTAAATAGTTAATAATCTCTGAGAGTCTGAAGAACAATTCTAAGATAGTCTGAATGGTCTTGCTCACAGCGGGAGTAAACAAAAATGTCATCTATAAAGACTATCACTAACATGTCCAAGTACTGCTTGAACACCTGGTTCATTAAGTTCATGAAAGCTACTGGGGCATTGGTAAGACCAAAGGGCATGACTAGGAATTCAAAATGGCCATATCGAGTTTGGAACGCTATCTTTGGAATGTCACATTTTCTAACTCTGAGCTGATGATAGCCGGATTTGAGGTCTATCTTGGATAAATAACTGGCACCCTAAGTTTGGTCAAATAAGTCATCAATTCTAGGAAGTAGATACTTGTTCTTAACTGTGACTTTATTGAGATGATGATAATCTATGTACATTCTAAGAGAACTATCTTTTTTGTGCATGAATAAGACTGGTGTGCCCCACGGGAAAATGTTAGGTCTGATAAATCCCTTATCTAAGAGATCCTTCAACTATTTTTTCAATTTTTTGAGTTTTGTTGGTACCATTCTGTAGGGTAGAATAGTGATAGGCTGAGTATTTGGAAGAAGATCAATGCCAAAATCAATTTCCCTTTCCAGAGGAATTCCTAGAAGATCTTTAGAAAAACGTCTGAATATTCATTTACAACTGGAACTTATTCAAGATTAGGAGTCTCAAAACTGGAATCCTTAACATGAACAAAATGATAGACACATCCCTTAGATATCAATTTCCTTACCCGAAAGTAGGAAATAAGCTGATCTCTGAATGCAGATACACTACCCTTCCACTCTTGGACGGGTTTATTTGGGAACTGAAACTGGACTATTTTGTTTCTGTAGTTGACTGTGGCATAGCAGAAATGAAGCCAATCCATGCCAAGAATGACATCAAAAAAAGTCATCTCTAATTCACTTAGTCTGTTGAAGTGACTTTCTGAAATATCATAACCGGGCAGTTCCTGTATGCCCCCAGGCTATGATGGTTTTACCCACTGGGGTAGAGACTGAAAAGGGCTTTACTAGAACTTTGGGACTAATTTCGAAATCAACTGCTATATAAGGAGTAACAAAAGACAAAAAAGCTCCTAGATCTAACAAAGCGTAAACATGCACATGAAAGATATGTAACGTACCAGTAACTATATTAGAAGAATTTTTCTGATCCTGTCAAGTCTGGAGAGCATAGAGTCTATTTGGGCATTACCCACTAGTAACACTGGAAGTGGTACTCGGCTGATTTGCTCAACCGTATTGAGCTATGAAATGATTCTGCTAACGCTGGTAACCTGTCTGAGAACATTCTCAAACTCTATGGCCTAGTTTGACACATCTAAAACACACATCACTAACAGATCTGCAAACACCCTTATGGTTTATACCACAAGTTTGACAAAGGGGATAAGTACGGGCGCTACTAACATTGTCCTGAGACTAAGAGCCTGGCGCTCTAACTCTAAAATTAAAAGCTAGAGCACTGGATATAGAAGGAGCTAGAACTGATGGCTTAAGATGAAACTGGGAATGGTTTCCTTCTTCTAATTTAGGCTAAGCAAAGTTGAAACTACCTATCTTTGCTCTCTTATTCTACTTCTCCCTCATCTTAATTTTCTGTTTCTCTATCTTCTGAGCATGGTTCATAAGTTTAGCTAATGTCATGCCACTATTTAGCTTGGTAGATATGCATTCATTTACCACATTATCATTCACCTCTGAGATGAACTTACTCATCCTTGCCCAGCTATCTGCAACCACATGAGGGGCATATCTGGCTAATTGAGTAAACTTAAGAGAATACTCTTTCATTGTCAAATTGCCCTGCCTAAGGTTGATGAACTCTAGTACCTTAGCTTCTCTAAGTTCTAGGGGAAAGAATCGATTAAGGAAAGCTTAAAACAACTCCTCCCACTCAACTAAACCTGCATTATCTACCCTCTCAGACTTCCACTACTTGAACCAAGTGTGAGAAAAATCCTGCAACATTCGGGTGAAGTCCCAAATTATGGTTTCTGCTAAATTGGCCACTGGGTTGGCCGGAACGAAGATGGCCATTATTCTGGTCTACAACAGTAAAAGTAGTAAATGTCGCCTAAAGGTTCTTCGAGCTGAGGGGCTGACTGATTTCTTCTCTTGGTAGGCATATTTTGAAATAAATTGAAGAAAAAGATTACACAGAGAGATTGACTTGAGATTATGCTCACCGGCACGACATGAATACTGAAAGAATGGAAACTGTTCCTGAAATTTCTCATAGCTTGCTGTACATAAATGTGGTGCACAACACACCCATGTATAAGACTCTACTAAATGCGGCTTTCATACTCCCTAGGACACTGTTGAACCTGGCTTTGATACTAAGTTTGTAACTCCTCCAGCCTAGTGCCTGAAATGCTACATGGTGCTCATGACCCCGAAGGACCACAAGCTGACCCATGCCTGATATCTATACTTATACATTACATAATATAACATAATAATGTGAAAACATATACTGAAAGGCCATAAGGTTCAATACTGAACATAATCTAAATAATATAACATCTGTGTGGGGTAATATGATACCCAAAACAAAACTTAAAATACTGAAGTCTGAAATGTGATAGTCTAGAAACCCTCTAAACAGGATTGTTTGAATGAGTAAGGAATTGATGTGAAATGTCCCCAACTAACTTCAACTAACAAACTAATAATGAGATAATAGAGAAATAATAATGTCCTCAAAGGATGAGGATTCACTTCTAACTCTAACTGTTAAGACTGGAATCTAATGCTTCTTTGGGGCTCGTGTCCCTGAACCTATGGTATAAAACACCATAGCATGAATGCGTTAGTACAACTGAATATACTGGTATGCATGTAAGGTAGGCTAAATGCATGGGGTTCATATGAATGAACAATAATAATAATAGCTGACTAACTATCATAAGTGTGAGAATACATGTATAAGATTTAATAGCTGACACTGTGTAATACCCCAGGAATTTTTTTGTGTTGAAATTTTGTGCGTAAACGTGTTAGGTTCTATCTTCTAGAATGAATTATAAATTTTTCCGTGCAGAATGTCTTAGATTATGACCCACCATTGCGTAGAGTATCGAATAAGATTTCCAAATATATGTGGATCATCCAAAAAAGACACCCGAGCGACGAGTTATGAACATTCCGATCGAACCATGAATAGTAGTGAACAGTAAAACATGCAGGTAAAAGTACTGAGGCTTGGCATATTTTTTTTACAACTTTAAATGATCATAACTCCTTGTACATATTGATCTGGGTGATCTACTATATATCAACGGAAAGCTCTGCGAGTCCTCTTTCCAATGAAATTGGTTTCATCCAATTTGTCTATCGAAGAAAAAAGTTATGGTCGATCTACTTCAGCCTATCAAAAGAAAATTTTTGGGTCAATTTCAAACGATCATAACTCCTTATACAAAATGATCTGGGTGAGATACTATATATCAACGGAAATATATTAGTCTTCTTTCTAATGAAATTGGTTTCATCCAATTTGGATATCAGAGTAAAATGTTATGGTTGATCTACTTTAGACTATCAAAGCATTACACCAATGGACAGATTTGAGAATTATTTAATTTTTAGGGGCATTTTGGTCATTACCCCTCACCCAAAATCAGTCCAAACCCTATATTAAAGCCTATTAGAAGCATTATATGTTATATTTCATCAAATTTCCTCAAAAAGAAAACCCTAAGCTCCTACATCCAACTTCAAGAACCTCTAAAGTTCACAATTAATTCTGCAAATTTATTCAAGATTCCAAGTTCCTAGTTCAAGAACCTCCAAAGTTCACCATTAATTCTGCAAATTTATTCAAGATTCCAAGTTCTTAGTTCAAGAACTCCAAGAACCATCTTTCAAAGGCACGATTAACATCTCAAAAATGAGTATCGATCTAAAGTTCATCATTCAAGGTATGTGGGGTTTTTCAACAAGAACTCTCTTTCGTTCTTGTGTCCAAAAGTAATTTTCTTTATAAAGGCATGA
>NW_025860620.1:161005-164036 GCF_002878395.1 Capsicum annuum
ACAAAGTTCACCATTAATTCTGCAAATTTATTCAAGATTCCAAGTTCTTAGTTCAAGAACTCCAAGAACCATCTTTCAAAGGCACGATTAACATCTCAAAAATGAGTATCGATCTAAAGTTCATCATTCAAGGTATGTGGGGTTTTTCAACAAGAACTCTCTTTCGTTCTTGTGTCCAAAAGTAATTTTCTTTATAAAGGCATGATTTTTATTTGACTTTTACGAATTTGAAGCATGAACCCATATCTTATGATGATTATTATGAAATCTTGATGTTTATGATTTTGAAAGATGAATTTATATATGTGGAGATATAAAGCATTAATCTTGAATGATATTTATCATGATTTTGATATTTGGGTTGTGAATCCCCATTGAAAATTGTGTTTTTTTTAGAAAGTGTGTGTTTGATATTTAAGATATTTTGAATGATTTGACCTTTTGGTCTTAATGGAGTTGTTTTGAACTCATGTGTGAAAGAAATCCACAACGTGGTTGATTTTGATAGATGGGAAGCATGATGGCTCCCGATGTATATTTATATATTACTGAAATTATTTTGTTATGGATTGTCTTTAAAATGATCTAAGCTAAGTCTGGGAGAAATCTTTAGCACCGAGTAGGAGATATAAAGCGACCTTACTTCCCTAGAACTATGTGCCCCTGTAGCAGTGAGCCTGAGGCTGATTTATATAGTGATCACTAGTTTGTGTGGATTTGATATCGATAGTCCAACTCTGATTGCAAGGATAGGAAGACTCTCCCCAACGTGGGTTGTACGTTGGACTCCATGTAGCTCACATGGTTTATGTCGCTTATAGGATCTCCCAGCGTGTGTGTGTTTCCTTGTGTCTATGGTAAATGGTGAAGTGATTTGAAAGTGGAATTGTGAAAGTTATTTTTTCAAAAGATTTAAATGATATTTACACTATGAGAATTGATATTCTTGATGAACTCAAAGTGATTGACAAATTATAATATGAATCACATGTGTTATTATACTTATCTCATCCTCTCATGATTATGATGATTTTTTTGGGCTATGTGACTCTTTCATACATTCTGCATATTTCTTATAAATATTTATGATGATGATGTTTATACAACCGCATACACCTCCATATACTTGGTTCCTTTCCCTGGTACTGACCCATATCTTTAGATGTGGGCTGTAATTTCTTAGAATATAGGTTCAGGTGCTCAGTTCTAGGTTCAACAGTGATTCTTTGGGTACGCTGTTCTACATCCTCTGTCGTGGTGAGTCCTCATGTTCCGAGGATGTGATGTCTGATGTTGGTTTCACGGAATTATTTACATTTGATAACTAAGTATGAGTCAGTTGGGGCAAGTCTCAATGGCTCGCTGGTTTTATTGATTTTCTTAGAGGCTTGTCAGACTAGTATAGATGTTGGGAGTTGACTAATTGTATCTTATTATCTTTCTAAAATTCTTTTATTCATGGATGATGATTACTCTGTTGATATTTGAGGGTTATTTATGGAAACCCAGTTGATTTGTGTTAAACTAAATAAATGGCTGAAAGAGTTAGCTTGGGGATACTCGTAGCCTCAAGCACCGTGTCATGCTCCGGGACCCATTTTTTGGTGCATTAGAAACTTGGTATTAGAGCCTAAGGTTTAAACGTGTCCTAGGGAGTCTGACAAGCCCCGTTAAGTAGAATCTTAATCATTGGTGTGTAGCACGCCACATCTATGAGCAAGAGGCTACAAGATGTTTTAGGAAAAAGTGTGATTCTTTCTTTCAAAAGTCTATCATGCTTAAAGTGTCTCTCTCTGCTATTGATTCATGCTCTCCTTTTTTAGAAATATCCCTCCACGTCAAGCGAGAAGAAATAATGATGGTCAGCAACCTCAACCCACTGACCTATTGAATGAAAACGTGTTTTCTAATGTCTTTTCAGATAATCTCCCAGGGATACCTCCTAATAGAGAGATAGAGTTTGGGATTGATCTTCTTCCCGATACTCAGCCCATTTCTATTCCTCCTTACCATATGGCCCCTGCAGAACTTAAGGAGTTGAAAGAGAAACTCATATATATACTAAATAAGGGTTTCATAAGGCCCAGTGTTTTTCCTTGGGGTGCTCCTGTGTTGTTTGTGAGAAAGAAAGAGCGCTCTTTACGTATGTGCATTGATTACAGCCAACTGAATAAAGTCATCATCAAAAATAAGTACCCCGTTCCGAGAATAGATGATTTGTTTGACCAATTGTAAAGTGCAAGTTATTTCTCAAAGATAGACCTTCGTTCTGGCTATCATCAACTCAAAGTTAGGGAGTATGATATTCCAAAAATTGCTTTTTGAACTCGTTATGGCCATTTTGAGTTTCTTGTTATATCTTTCGGGTTAACTAATGCCCCAGCATCTTATGGACCTTATGAATCGAGTTTTCAGACCATATATAGATATGTTTGTCATAATATTCATCGATGATATACTAGTGTACTCCCGTAGTGAGGATGAACATTCTGATCATCTCTGAACTGTCTTGCAAACCCTTAGAGATCACAAATTGGTTGCCAAGTTTAGTAAGCGTGACTTTGGCTAAGGTCAGTTGCTTTTCTGGGTCATATCATTTCTTCCGAGGGTATTAGAGTTGATCCCCAAAAGCTTAAAGCTGTTAGAAATTGTCCTAGACCTATTTTGTTGAGGGTTTCTCCTCTATAGCATCTCCTATTACTCGGTTGACCAAAAAGAAAGTGAAGTTCTTGTGGTCCGAATCTTGTGAGAAGAGTTTTCAGGAGTTGAAGAGTCAACTCACTTCAGCCCCTGTTTTGACTTTGCCTGATGGTGTTGATGGTTTTGTGGTGTACTGTGATGCTTCGAGAGTTGGGTTGGGTTGCGTATTGATGTAGAAGGGTAAGGTGATAGCTTATGCTTCTAGATAGTCGAAACCCCATGAGAAAAATTACCCCACCCACGACCTTGAGTTGGCTGCTGTTATGTTTGCTTTGAAAATCTGGAGACACTATTTGTATGGTGTCCATGTTGATGTTTTCACTGATCATAA
>NW_025860620.1:164136-168571 GCF_002878395.1 Capsicum annuum
CACCATCAGGCAAAGTCAAAACAGGGGCTGATGGTGTTGATGGTTTTGTGGTGTACTGTGATGCTTCGAGAGTTGGGTTGGGTTGCGTATTGATGTAGAAGGGTAAGGTGATAGCTTATGCTTCTAGATAGTCGAAACCCCATGAGAAAAATTACCCCACCCACGACCTTGAGTTGGCTGCTGTTATGTTTGCTTTGAAAATCTGGAGACACTATTTGTATGGTGTCCATGTTGATGTTTTCACTGATCATAAGAGTCTGCAGTATGTGTTTACCCAGAGAGAATTAAATCTTAGGCAGAGACGATGGTTAGAATTGCTAAAGGACTATTATATGAGTGTGCTGTACCATCCGGGAAAGGCCAATGTTGTGGCGGATTCCCTAAGTAGAGTGTCCATGGATAGTGTTTCGCATGTGGTAGAAGGTAAGAAAGAGTTGGATCATGATGTACATCGTTTGGCTAGATTGGGGGTTAGGTTGTTTGATTTTGCTGAAGGTAGTATAGGGGTTCAGAGTAGTTTCGAATCCTCCTTGGTTTCGAAACTGAAGGAAAAGCAATACTTAGATGCTAGTTTGGTCAGACTGAAGGAGTCAGTCAAGGACCAAAAAGTAGAGGTTTTCTCCCAAGGGGGAGATGGTGTGTTGAGATTGCAGGGTAGATTGCGTGTCCCGAATGTTGATGATCTGAGACAGAGGATTATGGCTGAAGCACACGGGGTGCGATATTTTATTCATCCTGGTGACACCAAGATGTACCGAGACTTGTGGAAAATCTATTGGTGGAGTGGCATGAAGAAAGATATAGCAGCATTTGTAGCTAAATGTGCAACATGCCAGTAGGTTAAGGTTGAACACTAAAGACCTGGTGGTATGATGCAAGAGTTTAGTATTCCCACCTGGAAGTGGGAAGAGATAAATATGGACTTTATGATTGGTTTACCTCCTTCCTGACACCATTATGATTCCATTTGGGTTGTGGTTGATAGGTTGACTAAGTCTGCTCATTTCTTGCCTGTTCATACTTCATATACTATTGAGGATTACGCTAGATTGTATATCCGAGAGCTAGTCAGACTGTATGGAGTTCCCTTGTCTATCATTTCGGATAGGGGTACTCAGTTCACTTTGCAATTTTGGAAAGCTTTTCAGAAGGTTCTTGGTACCCAAGTGCTTTTGAGTTCTGATTTTTATGTGCAGACCGATAGTTAGGCTGAGCGGACCATCTAGACCTTAGAGGATATGTTGAGAGTTTGTACTCTTGACTTAAAGGAAAGTTGGGACGATCACTTACCGTTGATAGAGTTTGCTTACAATAACAGTTTCAACTCTAGTATTGGCATGGCTCCATTTGAAGCCTTATATGAGAGGAAGTATAGATCACCCATAGGTTGGTTCGAGGTAGGTAAAGCGGCTGTGAGTGGTCCTGATTCGGTAATTGAGGCTATGGAAAAAGTTAAGTTGATTAGGGAAAGGTTGAAAACTGCGCAGAGTCGTCAGAAGTCATATGCGGATGTTAGAAGGAGAGACCTTGAGTTTGAAGTTGGTGACCTAGTGTATCTGAAAATTTCTCCCATGAGGGGGGTGAAGAGATTCGGAAAGAAGGGAAAGCTTAGTCCCCGTTATGTTGGTCCTTAAAAAATTCTTAGCCGTGTTGGTAATGTAGCTTATGAGGTCGAGTTGCATTTCGAGTTGTCCTCTGTTCATCCTATATTCCATGTCTCCATGCTTAGAAAGCATATTAGCGATGCTGTGGTAGTGGATTCCTCTGTGAGTGCTGACATTCAAGAAAATCTTTCTTTTGATGAGAGTCCTGTTGAGATTCTTGATTTCAGTATCTGAAGACTAAGGAACAAAGAAGTTCCCTTGGTTAAGGTGTTGTGGCGAAACCAATCTATTGAGGGTGCAACTTGGGAAGCTGAGGGGGATATGCGGACCAAGTACCCGCACCTACTTTCCATGTACTTCGATCAAGATGAAGGTACCGTTCTTTCCTAAATCATGCACTTTTGATAAAAGTTGCAACAGTTCAGCTGTCATTTATTGTGTTCAGCTGTAGTTTCTTGAATTTATGCATTCTATGTTGCATTTGGAGTGAGAAACAATGTGGTGATGAGTCTAACGACTGGTTTCAGCTGTATTCTCTATTCCCTATATAATCTTGGCATGTCTAGCGTTATTGGAGGACGAATGTTTCCAAGGGGAGATGATGTAATACCCCGGGAAATTTTTCGTTGAAATTTTGTGCGTAAACGTGTTGGGTTCTATCTTCTAGAATGAATTATAAATTTTTCTGAGTGAAATGTCTTAGATTATGATCCACCATTGCATAGAGTATCGAATAAGATTTCCAACGATATATGGATCATCCAAACCGGACACCCTAGCGACAAGTTATGAACATTCCGATCGAACCGTGACTAGTAGTGAACAGTAAAACATGCAGGGCCTAGCGTATTTTTGCTCAAACTTTAAATGATCATAACTCCTTTTACAAAATGATCTGGGTGATCTACTATATATCAACGGAAAGCTATGCGAGTCCTCTTTCCAATGAAATTGGTTTCATCTAATTTTTTTTATCAGAACAAAAATTTATGGTCAATCTACTTCAGCCTATCAAAAGTAAATTTTTGGATCAACTTCAAATGATCATAACTCCTCGTACACAATGATCTGGGTGAGATATTATATATCAACGGAAATATATGAGAGTCATCTTTCTAATGAAATTGGTTTCATCCAATTTAGATATTGGAGTAAAACGTTATGGTTGATCTACTTCAGACTATCAAAACAGTCCACCAAAGGATAGATTCAAGAATTATTTAATTTTTAGGGCGTTTTGGTCACTCACCCTCACCCAAAATCCATCCAAACCCTATATTAAATCCTATTAGAAGTATTATATGTTATATTTCATCAAATTTCCTCAAAAAGAAAACCCTAAGCTCCTATATCCAACTTCAAGAACCTCCAAAGTTCACTATTAATTCTACATATTTATTCAAGATTCTAAGTTCCTAGTTCAAGAACTCCAAGAACCATCTTTCAAAGGCCCGATTAACATCTCAAAAATGAGTATAGATCTAAAGTTCATCATTCAAGGTATGTGGGGTTTTTGAACAAGAACTCTCTTTCATTCTTGTGCCCAAAAGTAATTTTCTTTACAAAGGCATGATTTTTATTTGACTTTTACGAATTTGAAGCATGAACCCATATCTTATGATGATTATTATGAAATCTTGATTTTTATGATTTTTAAAGATGAATTTACATGTGTGTAGATATAAAGCATGAATCTTGAACGATATTTATCATGATTTTGATATTTGGGTCGTGAATCCCCTTTGGAAATTGTGTTTTTTTTGAGAAAGTGTGTGTTATAACCACGTTGATGTTGAATATTTGAGATATTTTCAATGATTTGACCTTTTGGTCTTAGAGAGTATGCGATTATATGGCGTGAACAAGCTGCTAGAGTGAAACCGCCAATGAAAAAAAGTAAGCTAGTGAAGGTGTTTATTCAAGAGAAGGATGAAAAATATTATCAACACCTGTTACCTATATTAGGCAAGCCATTTATTGAGGTCCTCCAAATGGGGGATATGATAAAGGATGGAATTAAGACCGATCGTATTATGAGTTTTGCAATATCAAAAATGACTAGTCGAGAAATTCAAAAGGGTTCGAGAAGTGTTAGGGAGAAGAAGAATGAGTAAGATGCATTTAATATTGTAGTTAGATAGTGGGCACGATCAAGAAGACCATGTCGTCGTCGTTCTCAGGCTCAAGCCCAAGTTCATACCCAAGATCTACAGTATTACTCTTAAAATCCATTATACTCCATTCTCCCATATCCATATCCAGTATACAATGCACAACCATCTGTTTAATCCCTTTCATACACACAATAGTGTGCACCAACTCCGCAGAGCCATCCTCTAACTCCACAAACATACTAAAGCCCTTCTAGGCCAGATTTTTGGTCCAAGCCAAACCATGAAATGAGGCAAAAATCGAGGGATAGATTCACACCAATTAGAGAGTCGTATGAAAGTTTATTTTAGAGATTGGTACAGTAGGGCATGATCACTTCTCTCCTTACGTATACTCCTAATCCACATTCAAGAAGGTTTGATCCTAATGTACGATGTGCATATCATTCTAATGGGTCACAGTATTAATGATTTCGGTTCTTTGAAAAGCGAAATAAAAAAGATGATTCAAGATAAATCAATTATGATGCAGAACATTAATAGTGAAGAAAACTCTAGTCATGCTGATATGCAAACCAGTAGCTAAGATGTCAAGCTCCGCAATTGGGAAGTCACTCCTCTTTCTGCTAGGATGGATGTTTGGTAGTTTGTTTTGTTTTCTTTTCTATTATCTGAATTATTTCAGGGTTGTAGTTCGAGATCTATCTTGGTTTGCCCCTT
>NW_025860621.1:0-1070 GCF_002878395.1 Capsicum annuum
TCAGATGAATGAATACAGTCTTGAAATGATCTTCAGAATCAAATGTGGTTTCTACTTAAGAAATTTTCGATTAGTCAAAAAGCATTAAAAAATAAATTGTTCAAATTTGTTTCGCTATGCCTTGAAGCATGTAATATCTTGCCAGTATGGAATACAACATAAAGCTGTGCAGGACGAGTGCAAAAGAATACAACAACAACATACCCAGTAAAATCCCACAAGTGAGGTCTGGGGAGGGTAAAGTGTACACAGACCTTCCCACTACCTCAGGGAGATAGAGAGGTTATTTCTGAAATCGAGTGCAAAAGAATAATAATGGATATACTAGTGTACATTTTATCAGTCAGACCCCCACCCTAAAATATTCATAAGATAATGGTAATTGGGTCTACATCCTTGGATCACACAACCCTAATTTCATCTCAGTAACATTTACTACTTCATGATTGCTTGCTGATATGCACCGGTAACTGAGTACGGATCAGTTCATAATTCAAATCTAGTTCCACAAAAAGCCCCCTCTATCTTCTGAAGGGATTAATTATGTGGTTTATGTTTCATGCATCTTCTTTTCCTTAACATATGCTCCACTCTAGTGGAGGGATCAAAAGAACAAGAAAACATGATTATTTATCAGCGTTGTCTTCACTCAGCACGATCTTTTAATCAGACAAGAAGCAACATAGAAATCATGAGAAGTACTCAACTGATAGCTCTTTCAAATATAAAGATCTGTTGAAAAGAACCACGGGCAGTTTGCATAATAGGAAATTGTTACTTTTCTCTCTTCTCGCTAAAAGAAAATTCGGCAGAGTAATGAAAATCAAAATTTGAATCTTGCTTGAAAGTCTTAATGAAATATAGTAGCTAGGAGAACCAGCTACGCATTTGAGAATTGGAAGATGTGACAAAGCACTTAAAAGTTTTAGGATAAATACAGTTTTGTTAACAAAATAGATCTTGGGCTTAACTCAACCCCAAAAGCTAACTCAAGAGGCGAGAACTGCCTAAGCCATATAACGACCACCCATCCCTTTTTCATCTAATGTGAGACTCTTCAACAAACACAC
>NW_025860622.1:0-3997 GCF_002878395.1 Capsicum annuum
AAAAAAAAAAAACAAAGAAATTTTACTGTTGTTGTGTGAACAGAATAATGTCATGATGGACTACTTTGGCTGGTCTCGTTGATACACTTGCATGAATAGTTGAACAATTTATTTACTATTATATGTCCTATTATTACAGAAAAGATAAATAGAAAAAAAGAAAAACGCAAACCTATTTTAAAGGGACATGACGTCAATTATGCTATCGTCATTATAAGTTATAACACGTTGCTAGGATTGATGCTCACCATTGATATTTTATATACTTCACTTAAAGTTGGTGAGGGCCAGGAGGTTCAAAAAAAAATTCAGCCCAACCGATTTGGTATCTGTGTTGGTTACCGAGTTGGGACGATTGGCCATTATTGACCCCTCCATCCATTAATTTATTTAGATTCCATTTGAAATTGCGGTTACAAAACTGATTATTTCAAAAGTATTTTTATAAAGTAATTTTTTAAATAATATTTTAGAAGAAATAATTCGTGTTTGATAATTTATTTAAAAATACTTTTGATAAACAGATTGTGTTTGAATAATCTTTTTCAAGAAGTGTTTTTGACAGACAAATGACGGAACATATATCAATAGACTTTCACTACTAAAATCATTTTATAAAAAATATTAGTTTAAATATCTATTATAGTATTTTTATTTAAAAAGTTATTTTTATTTAATTAAAAATACTTATTATAAAATTTTTAATCAATAATTTAAATATTATTTAAAAACACCAAACAAAAATAAAAATTAAAAATTATGTAATAAATTTAATCACTACATATGAAAAAATTCACCACATGATAAAAAATATGTCACTTTTCTTGATTTTATTTAAAATTAAATATTCAAAAAAATATTTACAAGTGTTGTCAAAATACTATTTGATCTTGCAACGTGATTCATTTTTCATTTATTATCATAATAATAAAAATAATGAGCTATATATTCTTCGACCATCATCATCAATGATATTTTTTATTTTATTTAAAGAAAATGAGCGAAAAATAAATTATAATATATAAATCATAGAATAAAATAAGGAATTATGACGTAAATATAAAGTATAAAATTTTAAAATCAAACTTAAAAGATATGTTATTTAATTAATAACGGACATATATATATATATGTGTGTGTATGTGTGTGCGCGCGCGTATTGTCATAAAAAAAATAATTTTATGCTTCTGTTTCTGCAATTTTTATAAAACAAAATTTTTTTGCTTCCTCTTCATTTTAAAAGCACTTTTTACAAGTTTACAAACATTTTTTTTCTTTTCATAAAAGTGCTTTTATTAAGAATAAAGCAAGGTCAAACAGGCTATTAGTCTATTTCAGCCAAACTTAGTAGCCGTTTGATCATAAGTATTTTTTCACTTTTTTTCGAAAAACTATTTCACTTTAGTGAATAAAGTGAAAAACACAGTGTTTGGCCATTAAAATTTGAAATACAATTTAGAATTGTATTTTGGAAAACTGAAAACAAGAAAAACTTGTTTTCACTTTTTTCACTCCTACTTCTCTCACAAAATTTCAAAAATAACTTTAATTTATATTTATGGTCAAACACAACTCCAGCTCCAACTTCAATTCCAACTCTATTTTCAACTCCAAAAAATTATATTTTCATGTCCAAACGGGGCCTTATTCTGGTCCATCAAAATTTGAGTTGATAAAATATATATATTTTGATAACTAACAATTTCATTACAAAAAAAAAAAGTAATCGTTTACGGCAAGAGTCTAGATAAATTGTTGGATCACCATCTCCATAATTTGTTAGAATTTTTGGTCTGATTTTTTACCAAAATTAAGTTTTATTTTTTCTTAGAAGGAAAAATAAAAGTAATGCTATAATTACTTATACATTTCCTGAAAGAAAAATATAAAACTTTTTAATATTTGACAAACTTTTTTCTTGGAGGAAAGATTTTGGAACTTTATAAATAGAAGACCCCTTTTCTTATACCACAACACAATAACATCCTCAATATAGTCTTTAAAGGATTTTGTTTGGGGGGAGATTTCTCCCAATAAATTGTATATTTTTTAATATTAGTTTTTAAATATATAGGTCATTTGACCAAATGATATAAATAATATGTTTTTAGTATTTGTTTTCAGCTGGCATCTAAATTACATTCAATGATTTGCAATTAGTAGCTTTCGCATGACGCCCTCTTGATTTTGAACTCAACAAGTGGTATCACTACTAAAAAAGGCCAAAAAGGATGAACTGTGTCGCTTTAAAAAGCGACGAGAAAAGCGACTCTGTTCGTTGCTTTTTTAGTTTAATTTTAATTTTTATTTATTTATTTTTAAATCGACGGCCAACATATTAATATCCATCCTTTTTTTGCGGATTATTGTGTCAAAAAATTAAAAAATAATTAATAATTTTTTTTAATAAATGTGACGAATAGCGTTGTAATTTATTTTAAAATAATAATAATAATTTTTTTGAAAAGCGACTCAGTCCGTTGATTTTTAAATTTAATTTTTATTTTTGTTTATTTTTATTAAAAGTCACGGACAACGTCGCTATAATTTTTTTGTTTTAAAATATAGATTCTAGAAAAGCGACGCTATCTGTTGCAATTTATAATTTTTTTTTAGAAAAAGCGACGGATAACGTCATTTTTGTTAAAACTAAATAAAAATTAATTTTTTGAAAAGCGACGTTGTCCATCAATTTTTAAATTTAATTTTTATTAAAATCAACGGACAACGTCACTATAATTTTTTATTTTTAAAATATTAATTATAGAAAAGAGACGCTATCCCTCGCAATTTTTAATTTTTTTTTTTGTATTTTAGAAAAAGCAACGGACAGTGCCGCTTTTGTTAAAAATAAATAAAAGTTAACTTTATGATAAAAAGCGACGTTGTTCGTCAGTTTTTAAATTTAATTTTTATTAAAATCGACGGACAACGTCACTATAATTTTTTATTTTTTAATATTAATTATAGAACATTGTTATCCGTCATAATTTTTAATTATTTTTTCATTTTTCATATTTTTAAAATAAAGCGACGGACAATGCCATTTTTGTTAAAAATAAATAAAAATTAACTTTATGAAAAAGACACTGTCCGTTGATATTTGAAATTTTTAATTACTATTAAATAAATAATTTTTTAATTTACAAAAATTAAATATATTCAATTATATATTGAATACATTGATATCATGCGATCGATTGATCAAGATAATAATATACTGTTGAAATTATAATATAATAATATCAGTTAAATTAAACGATAATTCATTAAAGTACATATAAAATAGGTTGTATTACGAGGTAATATGCACGTGTATGTGATATAGTACATATTTTGAAGTTTATAGTCAAGCAACTATATATATTGAACACATTGATATCATATGATCGATCGATCAAGATAATAATATATTGTTGAAGTAATAATATAATAATGTAAGCTTAATTAAAGGATAGTTCATCAGAGTATAAATAAAATACGTTGTAATACGAGGTAATATACTCGTGTATGTGATGTATATAGTACATATTACAAAGTTAACGGTCAATCAAATATATATATATATATATATATATATATATATATATATATATATATTGGATCTTCTTGATGTATTTGATTATCAAGAAAGAGGATTTTGATCTATGAATATCCTGAATTTCTGAGATATTTAAGATGCTTCTTTAAGGGAATATTTGCCTCTTTATATAGGCATAATTCAGGGTTTAGGATAAATTAGATTCTAAAAACTTTAACAGAATTTGGATTCTTTTTGTAGAGTCCCACAAATTTTAGATGTCCACAAACAAATTTTACAGTGATGAATAATAAATTACAATCACAAATAAAACATGAAGAAACAAGAATTTTTTATTGATAAACGATTGTGGTTACAAATTTATTCCTCCCTTGATTGATCTCTCATGATTTTCTCCATAATTCGAGGGCCGTAGCATATTTCTCGAACATAGGAATATGGATCTCCATAATTCGA
>NW_025860623.1:0-2018 GCF_002878395.1 Capsicum annuum
TTAACCTATGAAATTTTTGGAATATGTGTGATCGACTTTGTTTGGACTCAAATTTTTTGAGTCAGCCCTCGACTATCTATCAAACAATGAATGTTGCTTTCCAAAGGTGGACATTCCTTTTTTAAAAAACTTATAAGTCAGAAATAAGAATTTAGGATTATTTTATATTTTCGTGAGTGTTAATTTATGAGTTTTTTGTGATATGTAAAACTGACTCAGTTTGGGTTGATATTTTTTGGATCCGCCCGTGACAACCTATTAAATGACGTGTGTTGTTTTCAAAAGTGGATTTAGCTTTTTCAAAATATATAGTAAACCATAAATAGGAATTAAAGATTATTTGATGTTTAATGAATGTTAGGCTATAAATTTCTGGAATACGTACGACCAACTGTGTTTGGGTTCAAACGTTTTTTACCTTAGGATCTGCCCGCTCTGACAAATTAAATTATGCATATTGTTTTTGAAAGACATACATAACTTTTTTAAAAAAAAATGCATTAGGTTTAGGAATTATAGATTATTTTATTTTTCGTTAATGTTATCCTATGACCTTTTTGGGATATGTACGACCTACTCTGTTTGGGTTTAAATTTTTTTTGGTCCACCCGTTACACGACCTTTTAAATGATGCATGTGATTTTTGAAAGGTGGGCGTAGTTTTTTGTAAAACATACGAGTCTGAAATAGGAATTAGAAATTATATTGACTTTTCGTGAGTTTAATTTTAATCTTTGAATTTTTGGGAATATGTGACCGACTATGTTTGGGTTCACAAAATATTCTAACTTTCTATGGACAAGGAGCAAAGGTGAAGTGACTTGACTTGTTGAAAATGCATGTCAGTATTCTCCATCAAAACAGTGTGTGTCATCCTCGTCAATAATGTTTCCATTTTCCCGAATCATAGATCAATATTAAAACCTCAATCAAAAATAATTTTTTGATTTAGCTCTAAAGTCCTAGTAAATAATATGTGTTGTTTTCAAAAGACGGACATAAGTTTTTTTTTGTTATTTTTTTAACATATGAATCAGAAATAGAAATTAAAGATTAGTTTGATTTTTTTTTCGTGAGTCTTAACCTATGCAATAATATGCATGTGATTTTCGGAAGGAGGACATAGTTTTTTGCAAAATGACATATGATTCTGAAATAGGAATTAGAAATTATTTTGATTTTTCGTGAGCTTTAGACTATGAATTTTTTGGGATATGTGATCACTCGAGTTGAATTTGTTTGGATTTACAAAATATCCTAACTTGTCCATAGCGACTTGATTGACCTGTTTAAAATGTAAGTATCCTTTGGTAAGCATCAAAATTGAAATTTTTGATATCTTGCTTTTGATTGTAAGTATTAATTTTAATATTATATTCAACGTAATAAAAATGTGAAACAAAAAAAAAAGTCAAAGTATAGTAATTGAAGCATGCTTGCCAGCCATTTTGACTTCAATCTGTTTTGCTCCTTACATAAATTAAGTCTGGAGTATGTGATACTTTTACTGTACTCTGTGAAATATTTGATTTACACAAAAGAGAATACTAAAAAATCGTTTTGAGAAACGTGTTTAATCGTCAAAGACAAAATATGAATGTATAGCATTTAATGAAAAGTATAGTAATCAGAGTATTTGCGTTATTACTTTCGGTCTGGCCTGTTAAATGGGTCGATTCGGTTCAAACCGGAACCGGCCCAAGTCCAGTTACTGGGTTCTGAGTCGATTCGGTACCGGGGCAATCTTAACGGATCGGTCCTGTTTGGGCCCAAACAATAAATATTTTTGAAATAAACCGAAACCGGCCCACTTAGCCTTGGTCCGGATCAGTCAAAACCAGTCAAAACGTAAAAAAATAAAAATTTCAATTAGAAATTAAATGTTTTTTATAATATACACTATATATACTCACCTATATACATTTTAAATACGTTAAACAATATAAATACAATATTTATACACTAAAATATTGCTTGAAACAATATACATACAACATATATACACCATATATATATAT
>NW_025860624.1:0-1721 GCF_002878395.1 Capsicum annuum
TAGATCCATCTTTGTTACAACCTTTAGATTTCCAATTTCTGGAGGTAAAGAACCCACCATGTTGTTTGACATAAGTCAAGAACCACTAGATCTTGAAGGCTCCCTAAGTTTGGTGATATATTGGAACTCACTTTATTGGAACCCAGATGTATCTCCCTAAGGGAAGTAATATTCCCTAAACAATTAGGAAGACATCCTGAAAGTTGATTTTGACCCAAGTAAATTTCACCCAAATGCTGCAATTTACATATATGATCACCAATAAACCCTGTAAGTTTGTTCTTAGTCAAGTTGAAGCGCTGAAGGTTCCTCAATTTTCCAATTGTTGTGGGAATCGATCCAACCAAATTGTTTTCAGAAATATCAAGGAACAATAAGATGCTTAAGTTCCCAATTTCATTTGGAATTCGCCCTTTGATTTTACAACTTTTGGCGTGAAACTTTAAAAGAGATGTGGAAAGGTTCCCCACGGAGGCAGGAAGCATGCCGTTTAGAGGGTTGAAAGATAGAGAAAGAACTGTTAAATTTCTGCAATTGGTTAAGGAAGTCAGAAAGCTTAACAATGAGTCGCTGGTTAAATTGTTTCCCACCAAGTTTAGGATTTGTAGACGAGTCAAATATTCAAGAGAATTGGGAATCAAGCCAGTGAGTTTATTGCCTGAAAGCTCTAGAATAGTAAGTTTTGAACAATTGGAGATGGAATGAGGAATAATCCCAACAAGATTGGTTAAGTTGTTCAGATAAAGCTCTTCAATGTTAGGTATGACAGAGCACATGTTTGGTGGGAGGCCTCCTGATAGATTGTTGTTTGAAAGAGAAATCAGTCTCAGCCCGGATATGTTGAAGATCTCCATATCAAGTGAACCACTAAATCTATTATTCCTAAGACTAAGTTGCTCCAACTCAGTGAGATTGCTTATCTCTTTGGGTATTTCACCTGGAAACACAAATAGTGGTTTACTACTGAGTTTAAATTGTTGGTTCAATCTATTTTTGCTAAAATATAAGAATTGCATCTTGTTTAAGTTGTCAATCTCCCATGGTAGAATCCACTAAGATTTTAACTTTTATATTGTTGGTCATACGAAAGTATTAAAAGAAAAAAGAAAAAAAAAATACGTATAGAAGATAAATATATTTGAACAGAGCCATTAATTTGGCTTCTCTCCATGCCTAATACCACCATAGTTTGATACCTCAATTACTGCAATTACTGTGTAATAAGATAAAATTCTGAAGTGTAAAAAACTATCTCAATTATCTAGGACTCCATTAATGGACTTAGAAGAAGAAGAGGAAGAACGAGAGAAAATTTTATAACTGCTGCTAGACTTTACAAAGAGGAATTGTAGGAATAACAAACTTGTTCTAGAACATTCTTGGGTGCCAGCTCCCTACACACTAACTATGAATCAGCCAGCTCATCTAACTAACTGAGCAACAACTTGCTGCAGTGGATTAATAAAACAAAAAAAAAATGAATGAATGGAACAGTAGATCGACATAATGAAATATAATCCTCAACAACATGAAGCAATTATATACAAGCATTCATAAGATAAAAACATATCTGTGAAATAATTTTCCGATAAAAACAATACTTGAAGTTGTGAACAATTTGATAAGCTTGTAGAAATATGACCATGAAGCTTGTTTCTCGATAAATAAAGCCCTTTGAGCATTGGGAGACCATTGCATATACCATTGGGAAGACTCCCTGA
>NW_025860625.1:0-2176 GCF_002878395.1 Capsicum annuum
GGGGATATACGTCCTTTGCCTTTGGCAACTTTGATCTTGAATCTTCATTCGCAACTTGCACATACTTAGTGCGCTCAAGGAGGTGGGCCATAGAGGGATAGTGCATGTAAGCACTCAAAAGGTATAGGCTCAGATGTGGTTATTCCAACGAAAAGGTTTCAGGCTCAAAGGGGCAAATACTAGGGATCGATGTCATTTGGTAGGCTGTGGAAGGCACAATCTAGTCAAGGAAGGCCTACAATCCTTTCCCAAACTAAGTTTAACTCAGAACTTTGCCTCAACAGACATTCAGGCCAAGTTCTGGATCAACAAGGCAATGAACTAGTCTAAAGCTCTCAACACAATGCACTTGAAATGATGGGGTTGGGTTTGTTCTTTTCTTAGATGTATGCAAGAGAATTTTTGAGTGTTACTCAGGTTTGACTAAGAGGTACCAAAAGAATCTATGGTTTACCGTGAAGTCGGTCCTCTCCATCATACTAATTTGTTCTTTCTCATGCACACTCCTAATTGTGTTGGTATCAACCAAGTCAAAATTTTATTTTATTTAAAAAAAATGGGACCGAACCCAAATGAGGTTTGCCTACGTATCTTGGGAAAACAAGAATCAGGTTTGCGTAGTTCAGGCAAATTTGTAAATTTTTATGTAACATGTATGAATGTACAAAAGTGATGGTCATCTTTGAAACAATAATGTGAAAGACGATCAGGAAGGAATTGCTTGTATCAGCAAAATTAATCAAGAGGATGGATATCGAGCATGAGGAGAGTTTTGAAATTACTTAAATATGTCGACGAGATTGAGAAGGTCAGACATTAAAGAAGTTATGTCATTATTTCACCGTAGTTAGCAGGATTATTATGAATGAAAGAATATTGAACCCTTGCTTTTATAGTGGGTATCGATACACAATAAATTTAATGATTTACGATATCCGAAAAAAGAATCTAGGTGTTCTCGAACCAAAATTGGGTGAGGATTTGGAGGTAGGTCGGCTAAACACTAATATTATTGAGATTTGAATTTGAGGAATCATTTATTTGCTCTCTTGAAGACTTTTGGAGAGTGTTTTTGAACTGTTTTCGAAAAATTATCCTAGTGTGAATACCGAAGGAATTATTTTAAAACAGTGAAGATACTGAACCCTAATACAGGATTGCCTAAGTATCTTGTCAGGACAAGAATCAGGTCAAAACGTAGTTCAAACAAATTTGAGTTTGTATACAGCATGGCCTATTTCTAAAATAGAAAATTTCCTAAATGGTTGAGAGTAAGACTGAATAATTGCGAAAAGACACACTAGCCTAAATGCACCAATTCTGAAACTAAGAAATTCAAAGAAGATTCAGAGGAGTACAGTACACCCCTTGTGTGTTCAGTGTGTGAATTGTGTATGGCCAAAAAACTCAATGGAATTGTGAATTATGATTAAAAGAATAATGTGTAACGGTTCTTATAGATACAGTGTATTAAACAAATAATGAATAAAAGAATTGATAAATAGCCACACTAATTTATGCAAAAATTTATGAGCAAATAAAACAATTTGCAGTGTAAAACAAGTAAATGATCAAGAAATTTAATCATATGGGAAAAAGTAAAAATACCTCCCTCGATTGAAAAATCGAGTCTATTATGGTTAGAACCTGTTATTATTCTCCAGTAGAGTCGCCATTCTGTCATGCCCCGTTTTCACCAAGGTCAACCTAAACATGACTTATTGGACTCTAAAATAATTCAATTTTATACAGAGTCGCCACCTAATTTTTAAAGGAAAATAAGGAAACCTTTTTATTTGTTAATACGTATGATTAATGTTTTAGTCTGCGAAACCTTATTGAGACTCTAGGTAAGGGTTCAAATTATCCCGAAGAGAAGGGATTAGGCACCCTTCAGGATCCACAAATGTGGTACCCGGCTAGACTAAACTTATCAATGAGGGAGGAGGTATAACTATTTAAAATAATATAAAAGTGTATGTGTATTAAATATAAAATAATTCTTTGAAAAAAATATAAATGTTTAAAACCATGTAAAAGTATATGTATATTAACTATATAAATAAAAACATGTAAATGATATGTATAAAATGTATAAATTACATGTGAAAAAGAAAAGTATTTTATGGCGTACGAAAAGAAATGTATTTTAATGTGTCATGAAAAGAAAAGGTAT
>NW_025860626.1:0-1271 GCF_002878395.1 Capsicum annuum
CATATTATCTAAATTCATAGTTACCTATGTCAAAATAATTTTTTTTAATCTAAATTCATGAGGTGATATGTCTGTAGGTTCGGTCAAAGTCTTCATGTCATAGTCAACAATTTGCTTTATTACGAACAACTAAAATGTTTAATTGCAAGTTTGAAGGATAACCCTATTCGCGCAAGAAGTATATATCTGAATAAATGGCTAGAAGAAGATGTTCTTCGTGAAAAGACATCCGTTCATCTGTAAACTTCACCTTTATTAGAAAAAAATACATCCGTTCATTAGTATTTGTTGGTATACTTTATTTTTACTGTTAGAATATGAGTAGGAATAGGAATAGCATATAAAATCCTACTTGGAAAAGGATTGTAATGTAGTGTCCTATTAGGAAAAGGATTGGAATATATTGTTTATAAATAGGGCCTTAATGTAATAATATAGTTATAACAATTCAATAATATTTTTCTCTTATTAATTATCACATGGTATCAAAGCTTCCACGATCTTGGTAAAGAATCAAAAAGTTTCCGCTGTCGGCGGGCGGCTATGATCCATATATGCCGCCCGTCTGGCCAATGATTATGTTAGCAAATGTTGGGTCACTGACTCACTGTGTATCTTTCTAGTGACTATTTTCCCATATCTTTGCATAGCACCATGTATCTGTCCGGTGACTACTTTTTCATATCTATTTTTCTTAGCACCATACTTCTTTTCGGCGACTATTTTCTCATATCTGATTTGCATAGCACCGTGCATCTTTCAGACTATTGTCTCATATCTGAGTTGCATAGAACCATGCATCTTTCTGGTGACTCCTCAGATTTAATTTACATAGTTCCGTACGTCTTTCCGATGACTCCTCAGATCTTTTTCAGTAGGGTCGTTCTATCATTCTAACCCTATCCATATAATTTCTCTTTTTCAGTAGGATAGTCCCGTCACCCCAACCCTACTCATATAATTTTTATTTCTCAATAGGGTTGTGTCATCATTCTGACCCTACACATATTTCTCTTTTTCAGTAGGGTCGTGTCATCATTCTGACCCTACCCATATACTTTTTTTTCTCAGATTGTAATCACTTTTCAGCCATAAAATCTAATAATCCAGCATGTGAGAATGTTTCTTCTAAGTTCCTGATTACTTTCGTGTTCAAGATCTACTCGTCTTTTGATTTTGAGATGACCCGTATATTTTATACCAGTTTTCGGTAATTTTCCAGCGACACATCGACTTTACGGCAATATTTACTACTTTTCAAATCATTTTTT
>NW_025860627.1:0-1491 GCF_002878395.1 Capsicum annuum
TTTTATTTTGCAGAAATTAAGATGAAATAGACAATAGCCAAGTCGTCCGAATTCACGGATTTTTCTGAAAGAAATAATTCCCCTCACTGTGGCTGAGGTTGTGGAATTTTTCCTTCTAGGATAAAATGGCTAATCAGACCAATAGTAGCGGCACCTCAAATGGTTGGAATATCTTTGAACTCATAGAACGTTTTGAGTGATCAAGAGAGTTTTGAATCTGAAAATTTCATACTAAACCTATGGAAGAAACCAGGTTTATATAGCCACAACATGCCTCTTCGGAAAAGAGGCAAAGGTTCATCTAAAAGGTTTAACCTTTTCTGAAAATTCGTGTCCATTCCTCCAAACAATGTGACTGTTCTGAACAGGCATGCCATTTCATGAATAAGTGTGTCCGGTCGTCGAAATAATGCATTAGTTCTGAAGTAGTGCATCAGTTTACTAAAACAGTGCATCAGTTCATCGAAACAGTGGCACCAGTTCAGTGAAAAATTGCATCAGTTCGAACTTCTGTATGCATGTATAAATGGAGTACCAAAACCAGCATTTTTGTATTAGATTTCTATCTGGATTTCTTTATTTTCGTCAAATAAACTTTGTCCAAAGAGATAGATCATATCGATCGATCATTTGCCAAATCCAAATCCAAATCTAAATTCAAATCCAAAGTCGAAGCTGAAGCCGAAGCCGAGCCGAGCGAGCGACGACGACAGCATGAGACATCTCTTATTTCTTGCCTCACTTATCATGTGGAGTAAGTATTCATCATTATAAACACTCCAAAGTTCCCTTCTCCCACCAATGTGGGAGAATTAGTGAACTTTCCAATTTTGGGAGTACACTTTCCACATTGGTGTCTCCTCTTCTCCACCATTTTTTCTCCATTTTTCATTCACACTTTTATGAACCCAACAATTTCCCACATGAATGGGGAATGGCTATTTTTCATAAAAGTTTTACGAACAAGTATGTGATGATCAAGCAAAGACTGATTGCATCTGGATAAGTGGGTTTTCCTTGGAACATTCCGTAGTGAACATGCATCGGATGCACTCGGTCAATCGGTAGATTTGATATCTTTGAACCATCGAACTTTAATGTACACCTAGATAATACATGTCACACAACTAGCCTTTTAACGTTTATGGTTCTCATGATTTTGTTCTTTTCATCTATGAACACGTCTCGGTTTCATGAGATCTTAGAGAATAGGCCTTTGCTAGCATTCTCTTTGAAGCGGCTTCCACTTCGCCCTCACATAGGTGATTTCTAAATATTTAATCTTATAGATTAAACTATTTGGTTAAATCTGTCAAATTTAGATAATCATTAAAAGACTTTTCACCTTAAGTCTTATCCTGGTTTACTATACATTGTCTACATCATGAGAATGGGTTGGGTAATTGACAATGTTGAACCTGTCGACACAACTTTTTTTGATCTCCTTGAACCTAACTCTTGGGATCTCCAGTCTTCTAGGTAGAGTTACCG
>NW_025860628.1:0-489 GCF_002878395.1 Capsicum annuum
TACTGTAGACTCTTATGATCAGTGAAAACATCAATATGGACACCATACAAATAGTGTCTCCAGATTTTCAAAGCAAACACAACAGCAGCCAACTCAAGGTCGTGGGTGGGGTAATTTTTCTCATGGGGTTTCAACTGTCTAGAAGCATAAGCTATAACCTTACCCTTTCTGCATCAATACGCAACCCAACCCAACTCTCGAAGCATCGCAGTACACCACAAAACCATCAACACCATCAGGCAAAGTCAAAACAGGGGCTGAAGTGAGTCAAGTTTTCAACTCCTGAAAACTCTTCTCACAAGATTCGGACCACAAGAACTTCACTTTCTTTTGGGTCAACCAAGTCATAGGAGACACTATAGAGGATAAACCCTCAACAAAATGGCAGTAATAGCCAGCTAAACCCAAGAAACTTTGGATATCAGTCGGAGAAATAGGTCTAGGCCAATTTCTAACAGCTTTGATCCCCAAAAGACCAAAGCTGTTAGA
>NW_025860628.1:589-2186 GCF_002878395.1 Capsicum annuum
CCCTCAACAAAATGGCAGTAATAGCCAGCTAAACCCAAGAAACTTTGGATATCAGTCGGAGAAATAGGTCTAGGCCAATTTCTAACAGCTTTGGTCTTTTGGGGATCAACTCTAATACCCTCGGAAGAAATGATATGACCCAGAAAAGAAATTGACCTTAGCCAAAACTCACACTTACTGAACTTGGCAAAAAACTTGTGATCTATAAGGGTTTGCAAACAGTTTGGAGATGATCAGAATGTTCATCCTCACTACGGGAGTACACGAGTATATCATCGATGAACACTATGACAAACATATCCAGATATGGTCATAACACTCGATTCATGAGGTCCATGAAAGCTGCTGGGGCATTAGTTAACCCGAAAGACATAACAAATAACTCAAAATGGCCATAACGAGTTCGGAAAGCGGTTTTCGGGATGTCACACTCCCTAACTTTGAGTTGATGATAGCCGAAACTAAGGTCTATCTTTGATAAATAACTTACACCTTGCAATTGGTCAAACAAATCATCTATTCTCGGAAGGGGGTACTTATTTTTTATGGTGACTTTATTCAGTTGGCGGTAATCAATGCACATACACAAAGATCCATCTTTCTTTCTCACAAATAACACAGGAGCACCCTAAGGAGAAACACTGGGCCTTATAAAACCCTTATCTAGTAGATCTTTGATTTGCTCTTTCAACTCCTTAAGTTCTGTTGGGGCCATACGGTAAGGAGAAATAGAAATGGGCTGAGTATCGGGAAGAAGATCAATTCCAAACTCTATCTCTCTATCAGGAGGTATCCCTAGGAGATCATCCGGAAAGACATCAGAAAACTCATTGACGACGTTAATAGACTGGAGAGTTGGAGTCTCAGACTTAGTGTCTTTGATTCTAACCAAATGGTAAATACACCCCTTGGAAATAAGCTTTCTAGCTTTGAGGAAAGAGACAAAATTACTCTTCCGTGACACAGAATTCCCAGACCACTCAAACACGAATGCACCCGAAAACTGAAACTTGACCACTCGGGTCCGACAATCAATAGAGGCATAAGAAGAATACAGTCAGTCCATACCCAGAATCACATCAAAATCTACCATGTCTAACTCAATCAGATCAGCTAACAAGACTCTATGAAGATCAATAGGTCAGGGGGTTGAGGTTGCTGACCATCATTATTTCTTCTCGCTCGACGTGGAGGCATATTTCTGAAAGAGAAGAGCACGAATCAATAGCAGAGAGAGACACTTTAAGGGCGATAGACTTCTGAAAGGAAGAATCACACTTTTTCCTAAAATGTCTTGTAGCCTCTTGCTCATAGATGTGGCGCGCAACACACCGATGATCAAGACTCTACTTAACACGGCTTGTCAGACTCCCTAGGATACCTTAAAATCTTAGGCTTTGATACCAAGTTTGTAAATCCCTAGAAAATGGGTCTCGGAGCGTCACACGGTACTTGAGGCTACGAGTAGCCCCAAGCTAACCCTTTGAGCCATTTTCATTCAGTTCAACACAAATCAATGGGGTTTCTATAAATAACCCTCAAATATCAACAGAGTAATCATCATCCAAGAATAAAAGAATTTCAGAAAGATAACAAA
>NW_025860628.1:2286-2978 GCF_002878395.1 Capsicum annuum
ACTGAATGAAAATGGCTCAAAGGGTTAGCTTGGGGCTACTCGTAGCCTCAAGCTAACCCTTTGAGCCATTTTCATTCAGTTCAACACAAATCAATGGGGTTTCTATAAATAACCCTCAAATATCAACAGAGTAATCATCATCCAAGAATAAAAGAATTTCAGAAAGATAACAAAATACGACTTATTAGTCAACTCCTAACATCTATACTAGTCTGACAAGCCTCTAAGAAAATCAATAAAATCAATAAAACCAGCGAGCCATTGAGACATGCCCCAACTGACTCATACTCAGTTATCAAATGTAAAAATTTTTGTGAAACTAACATCAGACATCACATCCTCGGAATATGAGGACTCACCACAACAGAGGATGTAGAACAGCGTGTCCGAAGAATCACTGTCGAACCTAAAACTGAACACTTGAACCTACATTCCGAGAAAATGCAGCCCACATCCGAAGATGTGGGTCAGTACTATGGAAAGAAACCGAGTATATGGGAGTGTATGCAGTTGTATAAACATCATCATCATAAATATTTATAAGAAATATGAAGAATGTATGAAAGACTCACGTAGCCCAAATAAAATCATCATAATCATGAGAGGATGAAATAAGTACAATAACACATGTGAGTCATCATATAATTTTTCAATCACTTTCAGTTCATCAAGAATATCAATTCTCATAATGT
>NW_025860629.1:0-2888 GCF_002878395.1 Capsicum annuum
ATATTGGATAGTAAGGATTCACTAAGCTGAACTCAACTTGCTTGGATGGAGGCGTAGCTGTGCTGTTACATGTTAAACATGCCCAATTTTTATTTCCTCTACTAACTGGAATACATAAAGTACCTTGGGGTGAAGGATACAACCATCAATTTAGCTGAACAACTATTTTGGTAAAAATCCTTTAGTACTCCACTAATCAACCACAACAACAACAAGCTCAGTGTATTTTCATGGCGTGGGGTTTGGGCTACCTCCGAAGAGGTAGAGAGGTTGTTTCCGATATACCCCCGGCTCAAGATAAAAGATAGTAAATAAGGGGATGGATGACATAATCCAAATAAAGAAAAAGAAATAATAAAATAAAAATCAGAGATATATGAGATACGGAAAATAAGAGCAACATGAAATAAGAAAACTAGGAACTAAGAAATAAGAAATAGGACACCCACCTAGTAATAACATACACTCACATACCAAAGACACCTATGTACACTATCCTATGATTACTAACCCGGCTACACAAGAACTCTCCTAACTGCTTGCTACAACCCACACACTAATACTAGCCTTCTACCCTTATCCTTGACCTCCACACCTTCCTATCTAGGGTCATGTCCTTGGTAAGCTGAAGCTGCTCCATGTCATGTCTAGTCACTTCCCTCCAGTATTTCTTCGGCCTACCTCTATTCCTCCTGAATCCATCCAATGCTAACCTCTCACACCCAGGAACCGAGGCATCCGCGCCCCTCCTCATCACATGCCCAAACTATCTCAGCCTTCCTTCCCGCATCTTGTCCTCCACCGAAGCCACTCCCAACTTCTCTCGGATAATCTCATTCTTAACTCTGTCCCCTCTAGTAAGCCCACACATCCAATGCAATATTCTCATTTTCGCCACCTTCAATTTTCGGATGTGAACGTGCTTAACCGACCAACACTCCGCTCCATACAACATTGAATATATATCAGAACATTCACTGATTTTTTATATTATTATAACCAAAGTGTTATCAAATCCACATTACAACAACATATCAAAGTCCCACAAATTGGTGTCCGGAAAGGGTAGAGTATACGCTGACCTTATCCCTAGCTCAAAGATAACAACATTTCAAAGTCCCACAAATTGGTGTCCGGAAAGGGTAGAGTATACGCAGACCTTATCCCTAGCTCAAAGATAGAAAGGTTGTTTCCATTAGACCCTCGGCTCAAGAAATACAAGAAACAGTAAACACTAAAAACAATAGCAGCTAGTAAAAGAACGAAAACCAAACAAACCAATACACTAATCGAGGTACAAGAAACAACAGTAAGAAAAATCAAAGTACGAGAAACTACCGTAGCAATACTACGACTACTAATATGAATGAACAACAGGACAAAGCACTTCTACCTAATACCCTTCTACCCTAATTCACGTCCTCCACTCTCCTATCTAAGGTCATATCCTTGGTAAGTGCATTACTAAACAGGAAATCTTTAGCAAAGTTCAAACAATACCTTTTGGTAAGTCTCTTCCTGCCAATCAGCTCCATTTGCATTTCCCGTCTGAGATGTAGAATCTAAAGGCTCTACAAATAAAGAAAAAATTGAGGATAGCGCAAATATTAAAGAAGTCGATTGCTTACAATATCAAAATTTCAAGCAAACTTTTGGAAAGTGTTAGATATTTTAGATATATTAATACATTATATGCAAAGTCCCGTGCAAGCAAGGCCCCAACAAATCATACTAAAGGTAGATTTACATTAGTTTCTTTTTACCCTATTTATGTGACATATTTTCCTTTCTAGTCAGTCCCCCCAAAAAAAGACATTTCCTTATTTGGCATATGTTTAATGATGTTACTGACATTTTACCAAGTTTGATCCTACTTATCTGGAAAAAAATCATTTTTTGATGCGGTACCAAACTACCAGCGGAAAAGCACGTGTAAAGCACCTTTAAAGCATAGACACTGAAGTTCCAAAAATATCCTCAGCATGAAGCCAACACGTCGATGACGAGGTTTAAAATTCCAACAAGATCCTTGGCATGAAGTAGGCATGCCGACAAAGAGGTGTCTGCCTCTAGCCTCTTATTGGTTTTGATTTTAATTGCTCTCCAAACGTACTTGTCTAGAAAGATAAGTTTCCTACTTTACACTAAGGTATTGATTGAATATTTGGTAATATACTAATCTACACTATTAAGAAAGTTGGAAACCTCCAACACCAAATTTTGATCACCATTCATAAGTCCATTCTCTGTTGGATAAGATTGTAATCACAATTAATATTTACAAATTTCATTATTTTTTTTTTACCTTCTTTGTGGCCGAGAAATCCTCAAGGCAAATGAGCGGAGTTGGAAACTAGGTGGATACCCTTTAAGGCTCGTTTGGTATGAGGCATAAGGGATTACTAATCTCGAGATAAGTTATTAGTGGATTTCGATAATCTTAGTGTTACGAGTTAATTTCTTCTGTGGTGTCTCAAGTATTAAATTTAATCTTATAACTTCATTCAACTCAATATTATAACAGAAAAGTTACTTAATTAATAATAATTATATTAAAAAGTTATTTAACTTTATTTCGTAATACAAAAATTATTCTATTTAACATGGATAATTATATCAAAAAGTCATTCAACTTTATTTTGTATCACAAAAATTACTCAACAAATATTAATTGTTTAAAAAATTTAACTTTATTTTATATTAAAAAATCACTCTAGTATTATTATTTTACCTACGAAATCATTGTTGATTGCGTTATCTTATGAAAAATTAACTCCGTAACTAATAGTATTAAATTTATGAACTTTTTTCTTAAGAAAAAGTATAAATTTGGAAAGAAAAGACAAAATGACTGATTTCAGAAGTTTTCTCCATTGTTAAATATATAA
>NW_025860630.1:0-3295 GCF_002878395.1 Capsicum annuum
ATTAAGGCCAAGTCGTCCGAATTCATGGACTTTCCTTAAGGAATAATTCCACTCACTGTACCCGAGGTTATGGAATCTTCCTCCCAGGATAAAATGGCCTTCAATCCGACTATAGCGGTACCTCAAATAGGCGGATTCTTCGAACACACTCACGGTTTGAATGATCACACTTAGAGTATTTTTAAGACAAGAAGAAGTAGTTTGTAATCTGAAAATTTCTATACTTTCTATATCATAAACCTGTGGATGAAATCAGGTTTATATAGCCACAAGATGCCTCCTCAGAAAGGTGGCATTGGTTCAATTCAAAGGTGTTTGACTTTTCTGAAAATGCATGTCTGTTTACTTAAAATAGTGCATCATTTTGCGGAAACAGTACATACCAGTTCGTGTGAAATATTGTGTCATTTTATCGAAATATTGCATCAGTTTGCTGGAACAGTGCATCTGTTTACTGCAATAGTGCATCTGTTCACTGGAACAGTGCATTTGTTTACAAAAATAGTGCATCTGTTCATCGGAATAGTGCATCTGTTTGCAGAAACAATGCATCAGTTCAGTTTCAGCACTGCACTGTTTTAAAAAACTGCATGCATGTATAAATGGAGAATCAAAACACATTGCTGTGTTTTACTGTTTGGTAAATTCGGATCATCAAATAAAATTTGTCCAAAAAGATAGTTCTCATCGATTGATCATTTGCCAAATCCAAATTCGAAGTCCAGCCGAGCGAGGCGACGACGGCGGCGGCGCGAGGCATCTCTCTTTTTTTGCCTCACTTATCATGTGGAGTAAGTATTCATTAATATAAACACTACAAAGTTCGCTTCTCACATCAATGTGGGAGAATTAGTGGACTTTCGAATTTGGGAGTATATACCTTCTAAATTGGTATCTCCTTTCTTCCACCATTTTCTCTCCATTTTTTCCATTCACACTTGATTCATATACTATGAACCCAACACCACCTCTGCGTTAATTTAATAACATTTTAATAATGCTAATTTGATAACGTTAATTTAATAGACTGCTACTACTATCCATAATAACATTTTAATAATATTAATTTAATAATATTTTATTAAAACTATAATTTTTTTTATTATTAGTATAGTTTCATCTTTAATTTAATATTTAAATAAATTATATTTAGATATTTTATATAACTTAAATTCGCCCTCTACTTTATAATATATATAGATATCCGTGTGATTTTTTCGTATGAGGCTGACCAACCTAATTAATAAATCTTCAATATTGCTCTATTTCCGCAATGACAAAAGAAATTAGATGTCATTTTTATCTCTGAGCCGAAATAATAGTAAAAAGTCATTTAAATATATAAAAAGGAATTAATAAGGGCATTATAGTCATTTTATCAGTTTTTTACCGTTGAAATGCTTAGATTTTAAGCTGGATGGGTCCAGTTTTGCGTGTTGAACACGCGTTTTGTCACGTAGGATCGGAGGTCATATTTGTGCAGTTTTGAATAGTTAAAGGTCATATTTGTGCACTGCCAAAGTTCAAGATTAAAATTATAATTTGATGTCAAGTTTAGAATTATATTTATTTATTATGCCTAAATGTCATGATGCATCCATCCAAACTTGTGTATGCATGCCATCACTGTTAGGGTCGACGTGGATATAAGGTGAATTTTCTTGGTTAGTTAAGTTTATATATTTATTTATTTGAATTATTGTATACATATAGAAAATTTTAAAAATTTAATAGTCGAACCATGATGTGGATTTTGAAAGAAGAAGCTCATTACTTAGTGGATCCGGGGTTCATCCGATGAACCCCATTCGTCGGAAAATTATACTATTTTTACATAGTAATTTAATTTTTTATATATAAATAGTAGAGGTTGAACCCCCCTCAATTAGTCCGTATATGTACTACTAAACCCCTCACTGAAAATTCTGGATCCGCCCGTGTTTTAGGGTAAGCATTTTAAATGCATTTATGAAAGGACATCAAAGAAAAAGTCTATAACGGAAACGTAATAAATTATAGGGAAAGGGTCATGTTTGTTCATCTACTAATGAAAAATGTTTAATTTTCTTTGATGAATTGTCATATCATTTTGATTAAAATGAATGAATCAACAGAGAAAGAATGAATTGATGTATCATTTTCATTAAAATGAATGGAATTAACGGAAAGAATGAATTTGAGTCACTTTTAAAATATTATGAATATATTTATACTCAACGTATAATATTAAATTAATTTTTAATAGAGGTGCAAATTGTGACCATATGACAAAATGTATCCATATCCGTATATTCTTATCCAATTGGATGAGAGAATCATTTACATGTTTCGACAGAGATTTGGTGAGTCACTTTTGCGTATCTATATTTTATTACGATATCTACAAAACCAGTCTTCTCCAATCTTTTTTTTTTATTATTATTTGGACTGTTTTGGTATCATTAAATAAATTGAAAACTATGTACCTTCTCGTTCATATCAAGTGATTTTATTTTTTATTTAAATTCAAAACAAATGATATTTCTTTTCTATTATATAGAAGTATTGATTTCAACATGATAGCTTAAAGGTATTAATAAAAAAAATTAAGGATATAATGATCTTTTTATAGAATTAACTTGCTTTTCTATATTATTTTTAATGCTTTTACTTGTTGAACCTTAAAGGAAAAATCCACCCATTTTCATTTAATTACAACCATAACATTGAATAAAAATCCTTCCTTTTCTATTTAATTACAATAATGCCTAAGTTCTATTGAATATGGTGGGGTCCATACTTATTAAAATGTATAATTAAATATTTTATATTTTTTTATTTTACTCTTTTAAAAGTAAATAATTTCTTCATTATATTTTGCATCTAAATTTTTACTACTCCGTAATTTTACTATATCACCTTTAATTAATTATTATACATTATTTATATATTAAAAAATTAATAATATTTAACTAAAATATAAAATAGACATTTATGATAGATCAGTTTCAACCATAATTTTACTATATCACCTCTAATTAATTATTATAGATCATTTATATATTAAAAAATTAATAATATTCAATTCGTGATTTTACTATATCACCCCTAATTAGTTATTATAAGTCATTTAGGTATTAAAAAAATTAATAATATTTAATTAAAAAAATAAAATAAACATTTATAACATGTCTGCTTTAGCCACTTCAAATGTGATTTTACTATATAGTCCCTGATTAATTACTATAATTTATTTAGGTATTAAAAAGTTATTAATATTTAATTTAAAAAGTAAAATAGACATTTATGATATATC
>NW_025860631.1:0-41995 GCF_002878395.1 Capsicum annuum
TTACGATAAATTTCGTCAAAATTTAAATATATTTCAAACAATTTTTTTCTTTAATTTAGTTAGTATCTTACCCATAGTTAGAAAATAGATTTTGGAAAATACTCTTAATTTTGGTAAGAAAAAATAATTTCGCCACAAATTTTGGTATCAACTGTATCATTAATTTTACTTTACATTCAAGAATTAATTGAACATCAATATTACTAAAACTGCACCCACCGCCCCCCTAAAACTCAAGCTTTTCAGAAGAAAAAAAACTTGAATCCCTTTCTTAGTTTTAATCAATTCATTCGTTCAACAATAGTAAATCTTCCTTTTCAATTTTAAAAAGATGCTCACAGGGGTAACACGTATTTATCATTATAAATTTATCTATTTCTACACAAAAAATTTAAATTACTAAGTTAATAAATATCCGATTCAAACATAATAATATTCAGATGAGCAAAATAATCCCATTATCTAGCCCGAACGGAGGCAGTTTGCTGATTTGCCTCAAGAAATGATGGATTTTGCCATCATCTTGAGTAAAAATATTCTTGCAATTGTTGGACATATTTAGCAATGTTTAGGAAAAAAGAAGAGATAAGAAACTAAACAAAGAAAATTTCTATTAATTAATGACTCTATAACATAAAAATAAAAAGAGAAGTCCTACAAATTTTAATTTTCTTTTTTGTGAAGAACTAATGTTGATGTTAAATAATGTTTTTACACTAGGGGATCACTGACACAATGATGCGTTGTTGATCTTGGGAGGTAAAAAAATTATAGTAAAATACAAATATTAATGATGTTTATGGGTACCAAAATTGGTGGAGAAACAGTTTTTTCGTATCAAAATTAGAGTATTTTTCCTAAATCTATTCTTCTCACTATGGTTAAGTTACTAATTAAATTAAACCAATCTAGATCTTTAATAATTAAATATGACACGTTTTACTCATTCAATTATGTACTTGAGGAAATAAAGATGAGCCAAATTCGATCAGTTGAGGATTTAAAAGTGTACCTCACGTGCAGGACTTTAGTACTTCAATCGTTGTACATTGAATCAGTTTTTATTTCGGGCGCAATCAATTTTTAATTCTTATATATGTTTACTATGCAAAATATCTATACATATATAAAATTCTACCCAGTAATGATCTAATCCGTCATTACTAGAAAACACCTTGATACGAGTATGAAAATTATCGAAACCGCGTTAGCAAAATTGCATGGGGCAACACAAGTTAAATTTTTACAAATTACGAATGTAAAGGTCGGGCTAATGTCATCCTGCTATAGCGACGTGCATGTCACTATAGTGACATGACTCAACCAGAAACCCTTCTTAAAACGATGTTTATTTCCTCTCTCCTCTTCAATTGAAAGAAAAGACAGAAAAAGCTTCAAAACCCATCTAGGGTTGCCTCCCATGTCTTGGAGCTATGGAGAAAGAAAAGTAGTTACGAAAAGGGTACAAAGCCATGGATTTTCAAGAAATAACGTGTTCGTAATCTTAGCACAAGGTTGGAATTCGTATTTGTTCGCCCTTCCTACAACTGATTGGAATCCCAGTAAGTTAAGCTTAATCGAATAGCGTAGACCTGGATTAAAAGGCATGAACATAACGTAGATGGATGAGAAATTGCATGATAAGGCCTTCGAATTACAGTGTTTGAATGACTAAAATTTGATCAAGTTGGGGTAATATGAGGGAAGGTGGTTGTATTATATTTATATCATGTTTGGGCTACAGTTTATCCTGTAAATTTGGCGGTATAATGTTGTAGACTCTTAATGATGTAGTTGAGAGGGTGAATTACCGGTCATTAGTCTAAACCCTTAAAGAATGTAATGTTAAGGTGTGGGTGCTGGTAAATTTCGAAGAATCTAAGGTGGTAATTAGGAATAAAGTGAGAAGTGTTGTTCTAGTAATGAGGGTGATTTAGGGGATAAGTTTAAAGCTCTACGATAATGTAGGTGACGATTACGTAGTTTATTCCTATTTGTTTTATAGGTGCATGTAATTATTTTTTCGTATTCCTAATTGATGCATGTTGTTAAGTGTGGTCACGTTTTAGTAAACTTATAGATACAGCTTGTGGATGTTACAATGTTGGTTGTTACCATGATATTAGTGATTTTGTTGTATTTCATTGTTGATTGTGGATTTCGGTATTTGGATATTCTCACGGTATATTGGTGAAATGAGATTCGCAGACACTCGTATCTGAGATTTGGTACATGGACAAAACTTGTTCCCTGCAAGTCATGACTAATGGGTGATCATAAGATTCTTGGTGTGTATCTACAATGTATAGGTGAATTTTACGGTTCCTTGAGTGTATCGAGAAATATATATATATATGTGTGTGTGTGTGTGTGTGTGTGTGCACGGGTATGTGTGTAAGTGTGTATGTGTGTACGTTTGTATGTGTATGTGTTGTATTTTAGATTTCTTGAGCAGACCGGTTGGTGTTGTCTTGATTATATTTTTCCATTGTAATTAAGTAGTTTATATGCTTAACGTTGAAAGGTGGTTATTAAGTTGGGGTTGGTAACTAAAGGTCTTGTTGTCGGGCTTGGTAAACTTGATGGGCTATCCATAGAGATGTTTGGATTGGGTGTTATTAAAGTTCTGGTATGAGTTTAAGGTCACACTTTAGGTATGGTTATCTTATTTTAGGTCTAGAGTGGTGAGGTTATAAGGGTAAGAACAATATCTTGGGGTTCATAATCAGAAGGTTTAGTAGGAAGAAATTGGATAGGTTTGGAAGTAGAGAAGGTAAGATTAATTGATTACTAAATGTCGATTAATAAGGGAAGATAAATTAGGAACTTGAAGAGTTTTTGCGGTTGGTTGAAGGGAGAGTATTAAAGAATTAAGAGGGAGTCATAGTGGCTTAGTAGTGAATAAGGCTGGGATTAGGGGAAGTAAGGAGATAACATATATTGATAATGTCAATGTTAAGTTGCATATTCTCTTTGAATATTTATGCGATCTAATTTGGATCGACCGATGATGCTTACCAGTACATGTGGTTTTTACTGATACTACTCTTGCTATACTCTGTTTTCGGGTATAGTCTTTTGTAAGAATCAATATTGGTCTCATGATTGACGTGGTTAGTGATCTTCAACGGATTCTACTTCTCTCATTCATGGTGGAAGTTGTGTCCAGCCTTACTTTCTTGGTAATTAAGATAATTTTCATTTTATATTTAACCTTGGTATAATCTGTTATAGTAAGGATTGGTAAAAAGAAAGGGCAACCCAGTGCACTTAAGCTACCGCTATGCGTAGGATCTGGGGAAGGATCCACCATAAGGGTGTGTTGTATGCAGTCTTACCTTGCATTTCTGCCAGAGATAGTTTTCAAGACTCACCCGTGACCTCCTAATCACATGGCAACAACTTTAATAGTATGGATTGGTATTTTGTTATTTCATTAAAACTTATGCATGTTTTTGTAAGGGTGATTCTATCTAGGTGGATTAAGCACATCTTCTTTAAAGGTGATAAGGGAGGAGCTTCTATCTTGGTGGATTAAAATAGGTGCCCTCACAATTTGATAATTTGGATCGTGACAAATTGGTGTCATAGCCTAGATTATCGATCTTTCAGTACAAGAGTAAATGACGAGTATAGCCATATGGATTGGTGTGTTGACGTCCATATCTAATCTTCAGAGAGCTACGCAACATTTTAGGAAATTATTTTACTTTCTTCTTTGCTATCATTTGTGGTATACTTCCTATATATGTTTAGTCCAATTGTTATCTCAACTACGCAAGTTGATGTGACTCGACCCCACTTGAAATAATGCAGGCAGTGAAAATTAGAATCGGAAAGATTTTAATTGGTATATGGCTGTAAGGGTTGTGTGTGAAGTCGTAGATGATCAAATTGTGGTCATTCAGTGTGTTTCATAAAGAAAGTTGTTGAAATATGAATGTCGGATTATTTGTATTTTTTGAAATTCTTGAAATTTTATGGTTGTGGCATGCAAATACATGACTTACCCTAAACTTGTGATGTGTAGGTGTAGTAAGTTAATATGCTTATTGAAGTGTGTATGGAAGTGTGAATTTAGTAAGGTCTGTCTTGTTGATATTACAGTGAAATCGAAAATTTGTGTTGAGCTTAACCAAAAGGTTGTTTATTTGATTCTTTTTTTGTGTGATTTATTTAAATTCCAAGAAAACAATGATTGAAATGGTAGTAGTGGTTGACTATTCAAGGAAAAGCCATATGTTAAAGAGTAAGGAAAACTTTATGGTAGGTGAAAGAAATAAAAATGAAAGTTTTATTGGGATATGGATTGGAAAATGGTCTAGCACCATGGAAAGGAAGACTTTTGAATCTGAAATAATGGGTGTGGTTTACAAAATCTTCTCTTGTAGATTGTAGCTTCTTGAAACATTATGTGTTTATAATGTGGTGTTATGTACTTATTTTTTACGAGGTTGAGTTCATTCTTGAGGGGTATATTAAAGCCTTCACGTTTCCCTGATAGCATTGTTGTTATTAGAAGGTTTGGAATGAGAAATTGCTGGAAATAAAAATTTGGGACAATTGCTAATTTTAGTCGCCATAGCGACTGAGGTATTGCTATAGCAGATCATATCACTATAGCGACATGCGACATGGGCGAGGCAGAATCCTTGACCTGTTTTTCCAATTTTGACCTTTCATTTTCATCTTGTTTTATTTGATATTTTGAGTATGGAAAGTTGCATGAACATAAAAATCACATAAGAAAGTAAAAACATGTTCTATTACTAATGAAGTATAAAACTAGCATCCATGTGCATAAAATAAAGAAATAAAAAGAGTGTAATGTCTAGTACATACCCCAAATGAGGGCAACCTAAGTCATAAATCTATATAAAAAGGGGGAAAGGGGGAAAACCTAGATGGGCGACCAATCATCACGGGTTGCTGGGGCAGGATCGTCTCCTTTCGCATCACTCAGGAAAAGAAACTCTCTCAACTCCTTCAATTCCACCCAAGGAAGATCTTTTTCAGGGGATACTCCTATGAACATAACCTTCATGTTCTTTCATATTTGAGCAAGCAAGTGGTTTCGAGAGCATCCCTCTTTCTCTCCTCATCAAGCTATCTGTAGAGTGCTGAAATGTATAGGGCAATGGATGAAATTATGGAACTGGAGGAGGCCTGCTCCATAGATCTCCTAACAGTAAACATGTTTGACTCTAGCTGCTACTAGGTATCAAGGGATGGAAATAGGAGATGGGGAGGGGGGAATCATCATTATCGTTGTCAAGGTCAAAGACCTCCTCTATTTCCCTGCTACTCTCTGCCTCACTTGCCTTTCTCTTCTTTCTCTCCTTGGATGTGAGAACTTTTACCCTGAACGTGTGAAATAAGATGTCCATATCTACCTTCATATCCTCAGGCTCCTCGGGCACTCCAGCACATTAGCACAGTGCAGAGACTAGACCAGAAAGGTATGGACCCTTTTTACAGCCCCAGTAGAAGTCTTTCAACTCCATCATGATCTTGGCCCCCACATTTAACTTGATGCCCTAAATAGAACAGGCCATTACTAGAGTCAAGGGTAAGTAACATCAAAAGTATTTCTCGATGGATGAATCCTCTGGAATGCTAGGTTCAACCACCTCTGAGCATCGATTGAAAAGTAGGTGCTAATAATACCCTTAGTAGTGCACCAGTAGGCCTGCTTTCTGAAATCCTCTGGGAAGGGAGTGTCCTGCAACCACTTTATGTCCATCTATTGAAACCTAACCAAATGTTCAGCGACCAAATATTCAATGATAGATACGTGTGTCACCTTGAGCACTTCATTGATAATGTGAATATTCACCAATACATCCTCATTGGAACACCCATACCCTAAATACAGATGGTGCGGAGGAGGCTATCCAAAATACGATAGAGATTATATCATAGAACTCCTTGGCCTAATTTGAGACCCCATTTGGAGGAGCCACCACTAACGGACCCTGCCGAACTCCTAAAGCCAATTGTCGAACTCCTACGCCTACTCTTCTACCCCTCTCATAAAAAAAGGCTTTGTCATAATAGAATTGGTTCGTCTGTATTCATAATATCTCTTCTGATTAGCTTCATCAGAAAATCTTTTGTAGGCAGGGGCATTTCTAGGTTTTCAGCCATTAGGGATGGGTGACTTACAAATTATAGTAAGAAAATTTGTTAGAAATAAAAAAAGTGTCAAGAAAATTAAATTTAGAAAAGGCAAACTTCAGCCTTTTAGTTGAGTGGCTACTGCCTAATGCCTCCTACTCTAGCGACAAGCATGCCACTATAGAGCGACGTTGCTATAACGAGAATTTCTCTGTTATAACGGTGTCTCGATAGAAACCTTCATCATTTCCAACAGTCACAAGGTGCAACAATGGGGCCTCTTTACTCAAAAATCCCCATTTGATTTCGACTTTAGATAAGTGTCCCAAAAGTATTCAAGAACTAATTTATACAAAGATTCGGGCATGCTAACTCCTAAGTTATGCTCAAATAGCCAACATTAGTCCAATAAAAACCCTTCACACTCTTCCATATTCCAGGCTTATTTCAACCATGAATCCTGAAGTTCTTACACTCTAAACACTATGAATCATTCTATTCAACAAAAATCAAGCACAAAATCATGCAATTTGCGAGTAAGCAAATAATAAGGAGCAAAAAATTGACTGTTTCCTTTTTTTGACGATGAGAGTAAGTGATTGGGAAGAAAGAGAAGACTATTTGAGTAAAAAAAGAGAAGTGGACAATAAAACCATTTCTCTTCCATCTTAACTATTCCATGCCGCTAGAGCAATATGAATGTCATTATAGTGACATCGCTATAATAAGACTATTTAGCTATAGCAAGTTACTGATTTTAAAAGGCAAAAAATTTTGGCTATTAAAATTTTGAACACCCTATCTGATTCTAATAATTTGACTAGGCCCAGATACCTTAGGATCTTAAAAATTAGGTTTGCTTGTTTTGTCTCATGCCATGTTTGAGCGCAGAAGTTCCTTCAATAAAGCGAGAAGTAGAATTTTCGTCTTACAATTTTAGTAACCGAGAATTTTGGGCGTCTGTATTTCATATAATTTTCCATTTATGTTTGGTCTAAGATTTAAGAACTGGGGAAATGTAGAGATATGGGTGCTAGCATTAAGTTGTTATATGCTATCGCGGGAAGGGAATTAGGTTTAAATCTAGATTGGGACTGTTCTTTTCTTCTTGAACAATCGGGGACAAATGATCAGGTAAATTGGTATCTATTGTAATGATCTAATTCGCCATTACTAGAAAACACCTTGATAGGAAAATTATCAAAACCACGTTCGCAAAATTGCATGGGACAACACAAGTTAAATTTTAGAAATTTAAGAATGTAAATTTCGGGTTGACATTATCCCGCTATAACAACATGACATGACCACAAACCCTTTCTAAAGTGATGCTTATTTTCTCTCTCCTCTTTAGTTGAAAGAAAAGATAGAAAAGTCTCCAAAACTCCTCTACGATTGCCTTTATATCTTGGAGCTATGAAAAAAAGAAAGTAGGTGTGAATGGGGTATAAAGCCATGGATTTCCAGGGAATAATGTGTTTGTGATCTTAGAACAAGTTAAAATTTGTATTCGTTCGCCCTTCCTACAACTGGTTGGAATCCTATTAAGCTAAAGTTAATCAAGTAGTGTAGACCTAGGTTAGAAAACATGAATGCAGCATATATGGATAGAAAATTTCATGATTAGGCCTTTGGGAACGGTGTTTGGATAGCTAAAGTTTGATTAAGCTGGGGTAATGTGAGGAAAGGTGGTTGTGTTATATTTATATCATATTTATGCTATAATTTATCTTGTAAATTGGGAGGTATGCTGTTGTAGACTCTTAATAATGTAGTTGAGAGGGTGAATTGTCGATCATTAGTCTAAACACTTAAAGATTGTAATGTTAAGGTGTGGGTGCTGGTAAACTTTGAAAAATCTAGGATGGTAATTAGGAATGAAGTGAGAAGTGTTGTTCTGGTAAGGAGGGGTGATTTAGGGAACATGCTTAGAGATCTAGCTGGTAATGTAGGTGATGGTTACGTAGTTTAATCCTATTTGTGTTATACATGCATGTAACTGTTTCTTTGTATTGCTCGTTGATGCATGTTGTTAATTGTGGTCCCATTTTAGTGAACTTATATGTAAAATTTGTGGATATTACAAGTGTTGGTTTTTATGATGGTGTTATGTAATTTTGTAATATTTCATTGTTAATTCTGGAATGTTTCGATATTTGGACATTCTCATGAGATATTGGTGGAATAAGGTTGGTAGATGCTTGTATCTAGGATTTGAAACACGGACAGAACTTGTCTCCTGCAGGTCATGACTAGTGGACGATCATAGGACCCTTAGCGTGCATATACAAGGTACATGTGAGTTTGACGGTTTCTTGAGTGGATCGAAATATATGTATATATATATATATATGTATATATATGTATATATGTATATGCATATATGTATATGTATATATGTATATGTATATATATGTATATGTATATATATATATATGTATATATGTATATATATATGTATATGTATATGTATATGTATATATATATATATGTATATATTTATATGTATATATATATGTATATATGTATATGTATATATATATATATATATAGATGTATATATATATACATATATATATATATATATGTATATGTGTGTGTGTTGTATTTTGGGTTCCTTTGAGTGAACCGGTTGGTGTTGTCTTGATTCTCTTGTTTCATTGTAGTGAATTTGTTTGTGTGCTTAATATTGAAAGGTGATTATCAAATCGGGGTCGGTAACTAGAGGTCTTGTTGTCGAGGTTGGTAAACTTGACGGTCTATTCCTAGAGATGTTTGGATTGGATCTTATTAAAGTCCTGGTATGAGTTTAATATCACACCTTAGGTATGGTTATCTTATCTCAGGTACAAAGTAGTGAAGTCATAGAGAACGACATCTCGGAGTTTATAATCAGAAGGCTTAGTAGGAGGAACTTGAATAGGTTCGGAAATAGAGAAGATAAGGTTAAGTTATTACAAAATGTCAAGCAATGAGAGCAGATAAGTTAGGAGCTTGAAGAGTTGTAACGATTGGTTAAAGGGAGAGGGCTAAGGAATTAAGGGGGAGTCATAGTAGCATAGTAATGAATAAGGTCAGGATTGGGTGAAGTAAGGAGTTAACGAAGATTGGTAATGTGAATGTTAAGTTGCATGTTCTCTTTGAATATTTATGTTATATTTATGTAATCTAATTCGAATTGACCGATGATGCTTACCAGTATGTGTGATTTTACTGATACTACTCCTAGTATACCCTGTTTTAGGGTATAGTCTTTTGCAAGAATCAGTATTGGTTTAATGATTGATGTGGTTAGTGATATCTAGCGGCTTCTACTTCTCTCATTCATGGGGGAAGTTGCATCCAGCCTCACTTTCTTATTTAGAAGCTCTTGCACCTGTTTTGATTAGGTCCTTAGGAGTTTTCATTCTGCATTTAACCTTGAGAAAATTTGTTGTAATAAGAATTTATATATTGTTATTTATTTAAGACTTCCGCGTCTCTTCTTAAAGGATGATAAGGGATGCTCCTATCTAAGTGGATTAGAATAAATGCCCTCGCGTTCCGATAATTTGGTTCGTCACATACCCAGGTAAACTCCTATATAGATCTGCCTTTAATTGAATTGTTCAAAATTGATCTCAACTCATTCAATTATATGTCTAGGAAGGTAATGTTCACACGAAGATGATGTGACCAACTAAAAGTAGTGAAACATGAGAAATAATGTACTAAATTGCGAGATAGCAATCCCCTCAATCAGTCTGCGATACACTATCTCGAAGGTACTTCAGATATTGTTGAAATAAAATGTCAAACTTTAAGAACAAGGATTTACATAACGTGAAAATGACTTCTTTAATATTTGGTTTTCTCATATGAAAAATGACATTGTGTACTTTTTCTCACTTGGAATATAGTTGCCCGATAAATGTGTTCTATTTATATTAGTTTAACATAAAAATTTGGGATAATACGGTTCTTAATATTTTACTTTTTCAAAAATAGATAGTGGGGTGCATGAGTTGATTATACAAAATATTTATCAATCATTATAACAAGATTATTCATAATTTTTTATCTTATTTAATGCCTCAATAATTAAATGAAAAGAGATTTTAACACCTTTAAATTAATTTACTTAATATTTGTATTTTACTTCTTCAAATTTCTTTTACCCAGCATAACTTAGGACCATTAGAGATTAAATGATAATTATATAATATGACTAGGAAATTTTCCTTTTTTGGTTTTTTCGTCGGAAAGAGATTCATTCTCTGGGCTTGTGAGGTTGCTTTAGAATTAGTAGATCAGAAGAAGAAAGGGAGTGAGTCTCCAACCCAATAGCGCTCGTTTGGTACAAGGAATAAGGGATAAACTAATTCTAAAATGAATGTTAGAATGCGTTTACTCTATGTTTGGTTAGATAGTTTCTAGTATTATCTTGTGGTTGTAGTATTATTTTGTGGCTAGCAGTGTTAGTTTATTTTGCATACTGTACTAGTTTGTATGCATTTATGTTTTATGTTTGTTATACTATTATCGGTCCTAAGCCGGGGATCTATCGGAAACAGACTCTCTACTTCACCTGAGGTAGTGGTATGGTTTGTGTACACTCTACCCTCCCCAGACCCCACTATGTGGGAATACACTGGGTATATTGTTGTTGTTATTTTATCCCATATTTGGTTAGGGAAATTAGTTAGTACCGAGATTATTTATCCCATCATTTACACCATAATGATGGGATAAGTTATCCCATATATATGGTGAGATAACTAATCCCCGATAATTTCAAAATAACTAATCTTAAAATTAATTATTACGGAATAACTGTTTCCAACCAAACAACCCCTAAGTGTTGTCAACCGATTGATCTACGTACAGAAAATCGGACATACTTAAAATTTATGAAAATATAGAAACTAGTGAGGTAATGCATGAATCAGCTAATAGCATATCATATTGGAGACTATTTTTTTTTTGGCTTAACTCATCGATAGGTTCTTAAACTTATCCGTATATTTTACTTAGACATTCAATTCAGTCTTATACCTATTGAATACTTGAACAACTCAAAATTCATACATATTAGACATTTTTTTGACAATCAGCCAAAAGTGTAGAATATGTGTAATAGACTCGCGCTGACGTGGCAAAATAACCAATTAAAACAAACACATGGTAAATGGGTCTAAAAAAATAACCGAGTTAAAAAAATTATATTTAAATATTAAGCCTAATTTAACCAGTCCCTCCCACCCCCTCCCCCTTCCTCGACGACGTCTCTGCTCATATTTTCATTCGCCGCCGGCCAAATATTCCAACCTCATCAATAGCGTAAAATTCCATAACAATAATCAATGAAAAATTATTGAACAAATTCTAGAAAGCACCAAATATGATATAAACATGGACGAGTCGTTGGTAATAAAGAACTAAATTCTCATTTAATAATAATAAAAAATGAATTGAATTAGAAAAAAAAATGGTCTTTTGCTACGTTTTCTTTTTTCTAGGAAATGAATAGAATGAAGGAGTTTGGATTAGTTTTGTTAATTCAAATTTCTTCAAATTCAATCTTATTACTTATAATGGTCGTTTTTTTCTTTTACACTTTCTTTCTCATTCATGCTTTAAATTTAAACTTTTTTCTTGAAATTTTTTTCTAGATGTGTTTTTCAACTTAGATGAGAAAGAGAAAGAGAAGGTCAAAAATGTTAATTGACCTCTGGAGGCCGATATTTTTTAAACAAAATTTGCAAAACTCTTGAAATTGTTTTTTAAAAAAAAAAAATTGTTTGGAAAAAATCGACCTCCAGAAGTCAGTTTTCGATTGTTATTTTTTTTCCGCAAAAATTACCTTGGAAGGTTGGTTTTACAATATTTTTAATTTCTTTTTCGAAAAAATGACTTCTTTAGGTCAATTCTTTTCAATCCGTCAAAATATATATTTAAAGAGTACAAATAAAAAACAACACAATTGTTTAAATCTTGGATAGTTGGATGGTACATTTTAATTATTATTTTATAATTTTAAAAGCGACATTCAAAGGTCAAAATTTTCAAATTAAAAAAAAACGGACCTCCTCAGATCGAAAATACCGAAATAATAAAACTTTCTTTTTAAAAAAAGAATCGTCCCCTCGAGGTCAATTTTCACCTTTAATTTTTTTAGTTAGTGGTATAATGACACAATAAATGTGGTTCTTTTTCATATTAGAATGATATAATATGTTCCTTAGTATTTTACTTTATCAAAATGAAGCATGAGAAAATGTTGGAGTCCCACATTGGTGGGTTAAAGGATCCTTGGTCTCCTTATATGATCTTGGGAAATTCTCTCCATCAAGTTGGAGCATGCAGTCGACAAATGTCCAACTTGCAAAGAATAAAAGAAAATTGTCGGTGACCCAAAGCTTTAGTGAATATGTCAGCTGAAAACGTGTACCCACATAAGCTGTTGCAATATTTTTCTCAATAAGCTGCTCGCAAAAATAGTGACAATCAATTTCAATATGCTTGGTACGTTCGTGGAAAATTGGATTGGCCACAATGTGAGCAACCTAGTTGTCATAATACAACCGCATAGGTTGCTGATGAAACACCCCAATGATGCTAAGAAGGACTTGAGCCAAATGAGCTCAGATGTGGTGGTTGCCATAGACCTATACTCGGCCTCTGCAGAGGAACGTGATACAGTAGGTTGTTTTTTCGTTTTTCAAGAGATCGGCGAGTTGCCTAAGAGAATAAAATAGCCGGTTATAGACCGGCGTGTCAAAGGGCAAATAGCCCAATCAGAGTCACAAAATGCATATAACTGCAGATTGCTATCTGCTGAGAAGAAAAGTCCTTGGTCGGGGCTACTCTTTAAATATTTCAAGACTCGTAAGGCAGCATCATAGTGTTCAAATCTTGGAGCTTAAAGGTACTGAGATAAGATATGAACAAAATAACAAATTTTCGGTCTAGTAATTGTGAGGTAAATAAGGCGTCCTACTAAGCGACGATAACTGCTGGAATCAACACATAACTCGCTTATAGAAAAGGCAAGTCGATGGTTTTGAACCATCGAAGTGGAGAAGGGTTTAGCTCCCAAAAGTCCTGCTTCAGATAAAATATCTAGAGTGTATTTTCGTTGACACAGAAAAATGCCCTTCTTACTACGAGCAAACTCGACTCCTAAAAAGTATTTTAAGGGTCCGAGATCTTTAAGGAGAAAACAATCTGCCAAATACTTCTTGAATATAGAGCAAGCTTCTGAATTATTTCCAGCAACCAGCAAGTCATCAACATACACTAGACCTCCAAGAAAAATTTCACCCTTTTTGAGGGTGAACAAGGTGTGATCTACGTGGGACTGAACAAATCCGTACTTACGGAGAGCTGTAATTTAGCGAATCAGTTGAGCGGAGACTGTCGCGGTCCATAAAGAGATTTGCGCAACTTGCAAACCACATTCAACTGAGATGAGACATAATCTGGAGAAGTTTCATGTAGACGTCTTATGTAAATCTCCATGTAAAAAATAGTTGTTGATATCAATCTGGTGAATCTCCCATTTTTTAGAGACAACAACAGCGAGAAAAATGCAAACAAAAACTATTTTAGCTACTGGAGCAAAAGTCTGTGAAATCGAAGCCCTCTTCTTGTTCATTACACTGAATTACCAATTGAGCCTTGTATCGCTCTATTGTGCCATTAGAATTATACTTAATTTTATAGACCCACTTACTTCGAATAACCTTTTTACCATAGGGAAGAGGTACAAGAGACCATGTTTTGTTTTTCTCTAATGCATCAATCACTTTTTGCATAGCATCCCGCCAATGAGGATCTTTCGTGGCTTCCCGAAAAGAGCGAGGCTCATTTACAGAAGTAATAGAAGCAAAAAAAAGTCCTGTGGGCATTAGAAAAATTATCACAAGTGACAAAGTTAGCAAGAGGATAAGGAGAACCTGAGGAGACCATTTGGCGAGATTGAGGCGAGATAGGGTGTGTTCTTTTCCAGAGGTGCAATCATAATCCTGCAAATGAGAAGGAGGTCGTTTTTCCCTATGACCACGACCTAAAGCATCAGTTTCCAATGAAGGAATCCCTGCAGATTGAGACGCAATCCCCATGTCCACAACATTATCATGGGAGCTTTTATTTACGGTGTCCATAATAATGTCCTGGTGTATATTCAAATTGTTATTGTAACGCGAAGGGGATTTCTGTTGGATGAGAAGGGATGTATCATAAAAGTCCAGGGGTTCATCCTCTATTGAGGCCTTAGATGTAATTTCTGTTGGATGAGAAGGGATGTATCATAAAAGTCCAGGGGTTCATGCTCTATTGAGGCCTTAGATGTATCAACATGGAATATCTCAGTGCTAAGCGGAAAAATATGTTCATGAAAAATTACATCCCGAGATACAAACATTTCTTTAGTCTCCAAATCATAAACGCGCCATCCCTTTTGTCCATGGGGATACCCAAGAAAAACACATTTTCGACTTCTTGAAGCAAATTTATCCTTGATCCTAGGTTTGGAATGGGCATAACAAAGACAACCAAAAACTCGAATGAAAGAAAACACAGGCAATTTATTAAACAAAAGTTTATATGGAGACTTTCCATGTAGTAGAGTAGATGGAGTACAATTAATTAAAAAAAACCGCAGTCAAAACACATTCTCCCCAAAATTCAATAGGAAGTTGTGCTTGAAATCGTAATGCTCTAGCTACTTCAAGAATGTTTCTGTGTTTTCTTTAAACTCGTCTATTTTGTTGAGAAGTTCCAACACAACTTGCCTGTAAAGTTATTCCATGTGTTTTATAGAACTCCGGCATCCCCCCTCTTGTAAATTCAAAGCCGTTATCACTATGGACTGTTTTGATTGTTTTAGTAAATTGTGTTTGAGCCATAACACAGAACTCATGCAATAATTTTCCGACCTCTTTTTTGTCCAACATTAAGTAGACCCAGACATCTCTACTAAAGTCATCGAAGATTGTTAAGAAATAATATGCACCAGTATAAGAACAACAACGATAGAGACCCCAAATATCAACATGAATTAAATCAAAAATAGCAAAAGCTTTATTATCACTCAATAAAAAAGACATTCTAGTTTGCTTATCTTGAAAGAAAATGTCACAAACATTACCATCGGTCCTTTTAGAGGGTATATTAATTAATCTTGACAACATAGATAAATTCTGAGTAGAAGAATGTCCCATACTTCGGTGCCACAGTCCGTATGTTTCCGCAAAATTCACGACTTGGTATGTCTCCTGTGTCACTCATAAAAAATAGTACACCTGTCTCTCCGCTCACCCAGACCAATCGGAATCCTCGAAGTAGGGTCCTGTATCACACACAACTTGTCAGAAAATGTCACATGGCATTTGTGATCTGTAATTTACCGTCCAACAGAAATAAGGTTACAAGATAAATTTGGCACAAATAAAACATCTTGTAATATAAGGTTGGTTTTCAATTTGGCACGTCCTGATTCGGTGGCTGGTGTTTGTACCATTGGGAAGGCATACCGATAGCAGATTTATATCAGTAATATCAAATAACAAATTTAATTTCCTGTGACATGATGAGATACACCACTATCGAGAAACCAGTGATCCAGTCTATTGATATGTGTGTCTAGTGTATTGATGCATTCCTGTAACACACTTATATATGCCTTACCAGACAATTTGTCATTTTCAGATGGGAAAATTTCAATCAAAGAATAAAATCGTTGCACTTGGTCAGGTCTCAATTTTGCAAATAAATCGTTGATCGACTCCCTAGGACTGTTTGTAGTGTGCACTGTCATAGCAGCAGGTTGTTGTTGCTGCATTCCTTGATGTTTTTGCTATTGTGTGCCATGTTGTTGCTGCTGTTGTGGTTGCTGACATCCACCACCGCAAGTTGAGTTGTTATTTTGTTGTCCTGTTCCACGCCCCCTTCCACGGCCTCGACCACAGCCTGACCTGGGCCACCCGAGTCGTTGATAACAATGTTCATAATCATGATTATTTATTCCACAATAGGAGCAGGGAAGGCGATCTGGGCGTTCTTTTCCTCCTCCTCCAAGCACCTGCATTGCAAAACTAATCACCTCCCACTCCTCGCGTCCTCGAACAATATTCTTACACCTTTCTTCTTGGCTTACTAATGAGTAAGCTTTGTTGACTCAGTAGGAAGGGGATCCTTGCCAAGATCAGGGACCGCAAAGTTCCAAAACGTAAGTCGTCTAGACCCATTAAAAATTAATGGGTTATTTCAGTGTCAGCGCGACTTATTAGTTTGGGTGTGGCAGTATAAGAACATCCACATGTTACATCTTCATAACCTGTCAACTCTTCCCATAAAGATTTAAGTTTCGTGTAGTACGAAACAACGTTGGTTCCCTGTTGTTTAAGGGAAGCAAGTTCAGATTTTAACTGGTTAATCCAAGGGCCATTGACAACAGAGTAACGTTCCTTAAGATCATTCCACATCTGTCTAGCAACCTTGTATCCAGCAACACTTGGTTTAATAGTATCGTCGATAGAATTACACAACCAAGAACATATGGCTGAATTATTCACTCGCCACGCTTGAAATTCGTCTCTCTTTTCTGTTTCTGGTTCAGAATAATCTCCATTAGCAAATCCAAATTTCCCTTTTGCTTCAAGACCATTGATAGCCACTTTTACCCAAACATCATAATTTTCACTCGTCAAAGTATATTTGGTGATTGACATACCCGGACCATCTGCGGAACTCAAATAGTAGATTGATGATGGGTCATGTTGAAGCAGGGGTTTGGATGATAAACTTTCACCTATATTCGTCATGATGATGAAAGGAATAGTGATTTTGTGAAGGAATAAGTCGATTGAATAGAAAGAGAGGAAAGAACGGAGTTGTGTATTAGGGATTCGCTCCGATACCATGATAAGAAAACAGTCGCGCAAAAAACTTGTTTGTATTCACAAAGTAGCGACCTTATTTATACAGAGTTTGTTCCAACCCCTAAGTCTATTCTACATACAAAATATATTCTATATACGCATCTTTTCTTATATGATAAAGAAATAGACCTTGGGTATAACTCAACCTCAAAAGCTAGCTCATGAGGGAAGGATTGCCCAAGACCATATAAGGAGATCAATAGCTCATGAGGGAAGGATTGCCCAAGACCATATAAGGAGATCAAAGACCCTTTAACCCATCGATGTGGGACTTAAACACCCCGCACGCCCAGGGCTGGATATCTGGAGCGTGGACAATATAAGACGAAGGGCACAACATCGGAAACAATGAACTGGGTGGGCCTGACTCTGATACCATGATAAAGAAATGGACCTTGGGCCTAACTCAACCTCAAAAGCTAGCTCCTGAGGAGAGGATTGCCTAAGACCATATAAGGAGACCAAGGACCCTTTAATCCACCGATGTGGGACTTCAACAGAAAATGAGGTGCACAAGTTAATTTTACAAAGTAGTATTTTCTTATTAGAAACAAATCTTATTTAATGAGTTGATAACTTAATGAAAAGACATCGGAACACCTTAAGGTTAATTTTCTTAATATAAATATTTTACTCGTTCAAATTCTCACTTACCCAACCTTAGGACCATTAGAGATTGATTACCTTTAAATATCTCTATTAAAGGCCTTCATACGTTACCTCCTAGTATGGCCTTGCCAAACAAACCTTGAGGACCCCCTAGTATAGCCTTAACTAGTCTGTAATACATTATCTCAAAGATACTTTAAATATTGATGAAGGATAATTTTAAACTTAAAAAATAAGGATTTACATAACATGGGAATGACTTCTTTATTTTTTTGTATTTTCTCATAAGAAAAACGATATCATGTTTTTTTTTTCTCAATTGAAATATAATGGAACGATAAGTATGCTTTTTTCATATTAGATTAACATAAAATTTGATATAATAAGTTTCTTAGTCTTGGCCAAAATAACTTTCTTGATATTTACCATATCAAAAAGTACAATGAAAAAGTGGGATGTATGAATAAAGGCATAATACATAAATATGACCTTAAACTTGACACTAAATTATAACTTTGACCTTAAACTTTGATAATGCACAAATAGAACCTTTAACTATTCAAAACCTGAATAAATATGACCTCTGATTTTGCAACCTCGATGCGTGAGTTTCACTTGTGCCTACGTGGATATGTAATCCAATCATACGGTGCCACATCATTAAAAGGGTTGACTGGAGGACTTTTGATCTGGAACTTAAAACGTCGTTTTGCTTCTATAAGTTAAAACGACGTCGTTTTGATTATTATTATTATTATTATTATTATTATTATTATTATTATACTATTTCCACATATTACGTACTACTATTGCTTCTATCAATATACCACCACTACTACTATAACTAATTATTATTATTATTATTATTAATAATAATAATAATAATATTTTAATAAAATTTTCATCTTAATAATGTTTTAATAACGTTAATTTAATATACTACTACTACTGCTCTTAAAAACCTTTTATTAATAATGTTAATTTAATAAACTACTACTACTACCCTTAATAACGTTTTATTAATAATGTTTTAGTAACGTTAATTTAATAATGTTTTAATAACATTAATTTAATAACGTTAATTTAATAATGTAAATTTAATAACATTTTAATAACTTTAATTTAATAATGTTTTAATAACGTTTTATTAAAACTATATTTTTTAAATTTATTATTAGTATAGTTTCATCTTTAAGCTGAAAATAATAAAAAAATAATAGTGAAAAGTCATTTAAATATATAGAAAGGAATTAGAAAGGGCATAATAGTCATTTTACCCTTTTTTCATTGTTGGAATGCTCAAATTTTTAGCCCGACATGCCCAGTTTTGTGTGTGCAACACGCGTTTTGCCACATAGGATCGGAGGTCATATTTGTGCAGTTTTGAATAGTTAAAGGTCATATTTCTGTACTATCAAAGTTTAAGGTCATAGTTATAATTTTGTGTCAAGTTTAGGGTCATATTTATATATTATGCGATGAATAAATTATACAAATGTTTCATCATTCATTATAACAGTAGTGTTATTAAAACTAATAGTAATTTATCTTATTTCGTGGCTCAATAATTGAAGAGAAAAGACTTCAATATCACATTGAGCTATTAGAAATACTCATTTATGTCATCTATTATATGTTTAGCTCATCTATGCAATCATCTATAAAAGTTTGGCTCACTTATGCCATTGCCGTTAAAGAAAGATTCATTCGTACCATATTTTTTAACGATGGTTTTGCAACATCATTTTTGTAACGTGACCTCTTAATAGAAGTCCACATCACCAAACCAACAAACCAATATTACTTAAAATCAAAACTAAAAATTGAATCCATTAAAAAAAATTCAATCCACACCGTTAAAATAAATATTAGATTGATTAAAAATAAAAGTCGGACTCATTAAAAATAAAAATCAGGCCCATTCATTGTGACGGATTTTATTTTAATGTGTTCGATTTTTCATTTTGATTTTAAATAATATTGATTGATATAGATTTGACGATATGAACTAATAAGAGGTCATGTGACAAAAATAGTTTTATAAAACTACCGTTAAAACGATAGTGGGAGTCAAGTTTTTATAGGCGATAGTAGAAATCAGCCAAATTTATAAAGAATAACATAAATAAGTTATTTTCAATAATTCAATGACATATTTAAACCTTTTCTCATAATTAAATAAATACCTTAAAAGCAGTCTACATAACGTAAGTATATTACTCTACAAATTAAAGCTTACTAGCTAGACTTAAATAGGACCATTAGAGATACTATTTCATCTCTGTATTCAAGGTTTTCACACGTAACCTGTATTATAGCCTTGCCAAACTAAACTTTGAAGACCATCACAAGAAAATGTAATTTAGTTGTCCCAATATATTTTTTTTGAGTGAAAATTGCTTACGCTCCTTAATTTTATTTTAAAAATCAAACTCATTTCTCAACTTTGAATTATACATATTCTCCTCCTTTGTCCTAATAATTGTTATTTAATATTTGATTTTACCCTTATATTATTAACCTTTATTTTTCTTTACTTCATTAAAATTATATATTCTATTTTTATTTTAATGTACCTAGTAAATTTTCACTATATAATTTTTTTTTTTTTTACGAAACTAAAAAATAAGAGAAATATTACTTGAGTATAAAAGTTAATAATGTTTTAAATGAAACAAATGAGGAGAATAAAAAAAAGCTCGTTACAATAATTAAAACTCTAATATCTTTTTATAAAAGTGAAATTAATATGTAATAGTAACTTTATAAACATACACCAATGCAGATAATATAATTTTTTTTAATTAAAAATATAAGTATATTTTATAATAATTTCCTAAAATTTACTTATATTGAAAATAATTTTTAAATTATAGTTTAGTAAATTTCATTAATGATAATCAAAGTTCGTTTACTTATATTTGTCCAGTGGGGGCTTTGAGCTAAAAGTGACAAAAGAGTTTGAAAATGAGGTGTAGGTGACTCAAGTCATAATAATTGAGTGGAGGTGACAATTACTTTATTATGTATTAAGAAAGTTGGGGAAGTTTGACAATAACTTACAAGCTTTTAAATTTACACTTTGATTCAAATGTTTGTTAATATAACGTGAAACGGAGGGAAAAAAGGCGTGTTTCGCTCTCTTCTCATCTGTTGTTGTTATCTCTCTCTTCTCGATTTTTGTTGTTCATTGTTGTTGCTGCTTTATTCATCATCTTCTACTTTATTATCATCTTCATCTTCTTCTTATCGATCATTGTTGTTGTTTTTACCGCTACTGCTGTTACTTAACCAATTTTTTAGGTGAAATTTTATTTCGTACACCACTTTTCACTTTGTCATTACTTCATAGGTGACTTTGGGAAGTAAATTATGAATTTTAGATGACACTGTCATTGCTGTTTTTTAACAATGGATATAAGCCGCTCATGAATACAACATAAGAGCTCACAATATAAACAAATCACTTAGTCTGTTACTATAGATGAATTGTAACACCCTGTACTTTTACCTAGCTTAAATTCATCCCAAAAATGTCAAAAAACTTGCTTTAAAGATGAATACACTTTTATACATGTGGAATCTTTAAGATTTTAACTTTTTGTTGTGTGGAAAATTGAATAAGCTTTTCATCAATACAAAATTCGCCCAAATTCGTCACCCGAACGAAGTGTTAGAGCCATTTTAGTAAGACAGTGTACCACTTGAGCCATCAGCATATTGCAGAGCTAGCTAAAATGACAATTGTCAAAAACCAGTGAGCCTCCGCGATATTGGCGCTTCGTGCCAAGGCTCGATTTCAAAATTGTCCTTTTCTAGTGTTCCGACGCAATACCACCGCATCGCGGTGAGCTTCTAGGTCGCGTCCAAGGTGGCAACACTATTGTACCGCATTGGGCCCCCATGCAATTTCTCAGTCTTGATTTTCCAGTATCCTGGTGCGATAGTGGCACGTCGCGCAAGGGGTCCAGATCAGGAAAATTTCACAAAAAATTAAAGTCGCGCCTAGGGTTAAAATAGCCATTTCCCATAATTTTATTCCGCTCAGATGTGGGATTTAAGCCCTAAAAACGTGTAAAACCCTTTATTAGTCACTTTTTCCCAAAATGAAAAGGTATTTCTCTCTCAAAAGGCAAAAATCCTAGTTCAAGAAATCAAGGTCAATCTCAAGAATCTCTCCAAGAACTCCAAGAAACACACGAATTAAGGTATTTTAGATTTTCATCCATGGATCCTTACCTTCCATGGAGCCCAAGAATCCTTTTTCAAAATACAAGATTTATGATTTTCATGTTTGAATTAGATTGAATTCATGTTCATGATGTTATTTGAGTTTTAATCCATGATTTAGATTACAAGTTCCAAGAATTGATTCCAGTATGTGTTGAATTACATGATAGTCATGATAAACCCTTCAATTTTTAAATTGATTGTTGTGACCATGTTAATCCTAAGTGTTTATGATTTAATGAACCAAGCATGCTTCCCATGTGTTTGATAAATTGCTTATGAGAATAAAATTATGCCATTATAGCATGTTAACATGTATTCCCCATTCAAGTATAAGTTAATGCACTATAAGTGTTTGATGAAATGTCTCTATGAATGAATGATGACCAAGTGAATATTGTTATGTTATTCAAGATTATGGTTTGCCTTAATTTTTATGTTATAGAGTCCTGGGGGTATTTGATACCCGATAATTTAGGTGTTTACCTAGAGCCAGTGTCAGTTACGAATAGTATCAATCATGTCACGATTAGTACTCCTCTCAGTCGATTACAGAACTCAGTAGAACTCAGTTAGTCATAGAACTTAGAAAAACTCAGTGATCTCAGTATTAATCCAGTTCATTCCAGTTAATCAGTTTTATTTCTTTCAGTTGGGAGTAGGATTCAGCACTGAGTCCCAAGGATAGGGGCTCACCTGCCTACAGAGGGTGTGATCCTTAGAAGCAATCCTTGCATTCTAGAACTATGTAGCTAGCATAGGTTGAGACATCAAACCTTCCAGTTGAGGGTTGATGAAGTGTTCTAACATGCCAGATGAGAGTTCCACCATTCTCGTTAGAGTACCTGTCAGATGAGGGTTACTCTTCAGCTTGTCTTTACTTGTGACACGGTACTGACACCCTTTCAATTGGGGTTACAGATTGGACCCTAATTCAGTTATCTTATCTTATTTGGGGCATGCCGGTTAGATGATTACCTTCCACAGCTTCAGTCTCAATTTTCAGAATAGAACTCAGTTTCATTCTACAGAATCAGGACTATCAGATACAGTCAATCAGTATTAGTAACTTAGAACTCAGTACTTAGATTCAGGAAAGCTCAATTACAGTTTATATATATATATATGTATATGCACAGATAGCATTCTCTGTACTTACAGTAGTTGTAGTCATCCATGTAATCTCATGTTTAGTTACTCTAATTCAGTCAGTTATATCCTCGTGTATAATAACCCTTGTATTCAGCCTTACCCCATTTAGCATACCAATACATTTCCACATACTGATCGCATACCCTTTTCTTGCACTATGATGTTTCATATCATAGGTTTGGACGCCAGGTTCTTGACCGCGCTTATCCAAATTTAGTCAGCAGTAGCAGATTTAGCAGTGAGTCCTCATCTATTAAGGATATGTTTTTTATTTTAGTATTTTAGTTTAGCAGTAGCTTAGTAATCGGATAATTAGGGACTTGTTCCATCAACTCCACTTTTCAGATAGATTCAATTAGAGGCTTTTCATACTATATTTTTAGATAGTATCCAGTCATACAAGTTTTATATTTTATCAGTATTTCAGATGTTTTGAACCTTATGGCATTTCAGCCTATTATTTCACAATTATTTCAGCATTTTTGTTCAGTGCTCACAGCAGATTTTATTCATGGGTTAGTTTGTGCTCCTCTAGGGTCGTAACCACCGTGTGATGACTAGGGGTGGTTCCGGATCATTACATGAATATTCTGTCGCAACAGAAGACTCAGAAGTTGGATTCATGTTTATGGTCCTATAGTGCCCGTAACACGAATCGAATAGATGGGTAATATGTTACAACAGAATAATTATCTGTTGTAACAGACTAGTTCTCTGTTGTAACATATTAATTATTTGTTACAACAAACTAGTTATCTGTTGCAACAGATGAGTAATCTGTGTGGAATAACACAATACAGCTCCTGCCATAAACCCAACAGATGAGTAATCTTGCTATTGCTGCTAGATTCAAATTATTCCTTAATTATCGACATGTTTGATGAGAAGAAGAAAGACTAAGACTTGATGAAAACTAAATAAGAATTGAAACGTCAAATTCGATCAAACATAATTTTTTTTATTAAACAAAACAAATAAAAATACATAGGCTAAAAGAAAAAAAATAATCTAATTATTATTATTATCATCATTATTGTTATTACTATTATTGTCAGTCGACCAATCTTCAACCGGCAGCAGTAGGGCCCTCCCCAGCCTGCGGATCTCCGGGAGCATCCTTGCTCTCACTGCTCCCAACTCCCACTACATGTCATGAAACTGTCTCCGAAGTTAACGCACGGCATCTTGCAGAATAGCAACATCCTACACTAGAGCAGCCATATCTAGAACACAAATAAATTGACAAAAAATGTAAAAACAAAAGTAAAGAAAAGAATCCGAATGTAATACAACGTATACTATAAATTGGGTATATTTACACACAAAGCAAGAAAAAGTTTTATCTAAGATAGGGAAGATAAAGTGGTTGAAGGTGTAATATGAAAGACAAAAGATTCAAGAAATAAATAGAGTGTAGTAGAATGAACGAGTGAATAAGGAGGGACCTATTTATAGAGGATTGAATTTGAATAAGTTAGGCTAAGAGGAGCAACTGTCCACCTCCATTTATTAATTACATATTTGATTATTGTAAAAAGTTATGACTTAATTAGATCAAACTGCTGACTGACTTTTTGAATATTGGATAAGTCATGAATTTTCAGCTTATTATTATTAATTAGTTCTATGCAATAACCATTTTTATTGAGTCGTGACAACAGATTTTATATCTGTTGCATCAGATAACACATCTGTGCCAACAAATATATAATCTGTTGCAATAAATGGACAACCTGTTGCTTCAGATAATCTATATGTTGCAACATTAAACTATTTTTTTTAAATAATCTTCATATCATTAATCCAAATTTGATGACTTTTTTATTATATAAATTAAAAAATCAGATTTAAAAAACAAAAATGACGAAAAGTCACTACTTGTTGCCTATTTAATATTAACATTAATTATACAAATTAAATAATTATTTTTTTATGGTTATAAATTATGTTTATCATTTATATCCTTATTATTTTCTGTGAAAAGAAATTACTTAATTAAATCAAACTAGTGAGTTTTTTATTATTGTGACAAGTTATGACTTTTCAGCTTATTATTATTAATTAGTTCGTAAATTTAGATAACCTTTTTCTCAATTTAAAAATTGAAGACACCTTTTCAATAACCGTTTCTTTAATAAAATAATAATCATTTATTTGAGTTGTGGCAACAAATTGTATATCTATTTCATCAGATAACCTATCTGTGGCAATAGATATACCATCTGTTGTAACAAATCGACTATCTCTTTTAGGAGCTTTTTTGATTTCTTCTAACAGTTGATTCATCAGTCGCAACAGATGGAGAATTTGATGCATCAGCAATATTGAATTGAATGTGTTAGACAAACAGTCACGATTGTTCAACTTTTTTTTAACAATCATCATATACCTTAATTAATTAATCCAATGTTGTGACTTTTTTATTATATAATAAATAAATAATTTTAAAAAACAGATTCAAAAACAAAAATAGTGAAAAGTCACGATCAGTTATTAAAATTAAATAACCGTTCTTTTACGATTATAAATTGTGTTTATTATTTATCTTCTTATTATTTATTTACGAACTATTTTTCATATTAAATAATCAAAAAGTCATGACTTTTCACCTTCTCAATAACAATAACCCTTCTGTTGCATCAGATTAACGATCTGTTGCAACATATGGTTCATCGGTTTCCATAAATACTCAATCAATCCCTACCTCCAACCATTGACATGTTGAGAATAATGAATTGACAGAATGATAATTAATTATTAAATAAGAATTAAAAATTTAAAGTCGACCAAACATAGATTTTTGAATCCATTATATACAGTAAAAAAACATACATACCCTTGGGTAGATCCAATATAAAAGAAAATACATACGCTAAACCAAAAAAAAAACATAACCTAATTATTATTGCTACTATTATTATTATCATTATGATTATTTGTATTAGTATTAGTATTAGTATTATTTTTATTGTCAACCGGTCAATCGCCATTCGGCAGCAGCAGAACCCTCCTCAGCACTGCTTGAAGTCGCCCAACTCCCTCAGGAATTCATGAATCTACCTTTCGAGTTCCCACAGGGGCTCGTGATGAATCACCTTGCACAAATCTGGATCAGCTATATCTAGAAGTGGAGTAGAATAAATGAGTAACGAGAGACCTATTTATAAAGGATTGAATTCGAATAGGTTAGTCAAAAAGTCACGCCTGCTCACCTCTTTTTAAATAAAGCTGGTGACTTTTCAGCTTATGTAAATTAAAAAAATGGATCTAAATACAACACTTTATCTTTATTGTATTTCGAAAAGAAAAGAAAATTGCTTTAAAATAAATCTAACAAATGGGTAATCTGTTGCAAAATATATTCTATCTATTTGATAATTTACAATATATTAATAATCTGTTGCAACAGATGGATATATTTGTTTGATTTTTTCAATAGATAAGTCATATGTTGCAATAGATTGATCATCTGTTGTAACAGATATCTATAATTATTTGATAATTTCAACAGATGTGTCATCTGTTGTAACAAGTTAGTCATTTATTTATTCAAATTAAGCCATAAATGGGCCAGGAGTAATAAGGTGCGTGTAGATGGATGGATCCACTTTGCTGTTTGGGAGTTAAGTAGTACTGATAAGGTCATCGGGACAACACACACAAAGTACAATATTTTTGTGAATGCAGTTTTTAATAGATTAGGCACTAATCATTCAAACAAGACCCTGGATTGTACAATTAAGTTTTATAGGTTCGAATTGATAAGGACGAGGGGCCCATGAAGATGGTGTTGATACCCTGTTACTAATTACTGACGGTTGTTGCTCATATTTATGCATGTTAAGTTTTGAGAAGGGATTAATATTTGGTGTCATTGCAGAGATCCAATAGCGATTGGACTTAACTTTAAGTGTGCATTGGACTCTGAGAAAACCTTCGAAGCCTCGCACTGATCAAACAAGAATGAAAAAACCAATAGAAATTCTCCTGGCCTAAATTTATATGGAAAGGTTGTTCGAAAATATGATTATACGCCAGAAGGAGCCGAAAGAGAATGCCTCGAGGGAAAGGAGAGTTGATGAAAGACTATATCATGTAAGAGATAATTGATGAGGAAACATAGGGTAGCAAGGAACTTCTAGCAAATATAGATGATGAAACTGAATTAAAATATGAGAAATCTGAATCAAATGCAGCTATGAAAGTGTATCCAGTAATGAAAATTCGTCGATTGTCTCTCTGAAAGAAAAATAATGCAGATTGACACTTTGCTAGGGAGCTGCAACTAGAAAGTGTGGTCGGGATGATCACCTATATAGAAAATAACATAATACCAAGAAAGCAGCTTTGGAGGCACCGAGGGTTGAAATAATGTACAGTAAATTAAGAAAACTTACGCCAAGAATAGCTGTATTTAAAATAAGGAATCTAAGAGAAGGCGGCAGTTTTTGAATTCTAAATTGCATACCATGCCTTCTTGTTTGTGGTTCCGATTAGGTTCCCACTGCTATTGACCTGATCGAAACCATAAATAAGATTGAAAGGCAGATTGAGTATCATTACTTTCTTAGCAATATGTAATATGGATATAATTGATTGTGTTTTTTTTCCTTATCATGCTTTCAACATATCTTGGAGAAGATCAAATACTTCTTGTAGTATGTGAATCCCTATAATTTTTAAGCTTGCCTCCATCTTGCTGATTCGGTATTCAAGATTGTCATTGTCGTCATTGAGGTTAGTATAGAGTTCTTGATATTTTGTGAGTTTATCAATGAGTAACACTTCCTTCAAAGTTTTGGCATTGTAAAAAGCCTTCAGAAGGCTTTCAAAACACTTTTTTTAGAAGGCTTATATGATACATAGAGGGTAGCTATGTTTGTTTTAGGTCAACGTGTTGATGCACACTCAAGCAATGGTCCCAATAGGATAATGTTCAACCATTAGGACCATTGCTTGAGTGTGCATCAACACATTGACCTAAAACAAACATAACGACCCATCATGTATTATTTAAGCCTTCTAAAGAAAGTGTTCTAGAAGCCTTCTGAAGGCCTTTTACAATGCCACAACTTCAAAGAAAGTGTTACTCATTGACGATCTCACAAAAGATCGAAAATTCTACACTAACCTCAATGACGGCAACGATAAGATTGAATATCAAATCAACAAGTTAGAGGCAAGCTTAAAAATTATCGAGATTCATATATTACAAGAAGCATCTGATCTTCTACAAGATATGTTGAAAGCATGCTAAGAAAAGAAAATACAATCAGTTATATCCATATTGCATATTGCTAAGGAAGCAATGATATTCAATTTGTCTTTCAATCTTGTTTGTTGTTCCGATCAGGTCAATAGCAGCGGACCTAATTAAAACCACAAACAAGAACGCATGGGATACAATTTAAAATTCAGAAATTATTGTCTTCACTTAGATTCCTTATTTTAACTGCAATTGTTCTTGGTGCAAGTTTTATCAACTTTCTACACATCATTTCAACCCTTGATGCCCTCAAAGCTACTTTATTAGTGTTCTACTATTTTCTATGTAGGTGATCATTCTGACCATGTTACCTAGTCGCAGCTCCCTAACAAAGTGCCTATCTGCACTATTTTTCTTTGAGATAGACAATAGACGGATTTTTCATTACTAGATATACTTTTCTATTTGCACTTGATTCAGATTTCTCATGTCTTAAGTCAGTTTTATCAGCTAGATTTGCTAGATGTTCCTTGCTACCCTATGTTTCCTCTTCAATTATCTCTTAGATGATATAGTCTTTCATCCACCCCTCATTTTCCCTCGTAGGTATTCTCCTACCACACATTAAGAAGTATAATCATCACCTCGAGCAATCTTACCATATAAATTTGGGCTAGGGTAATAACTATATTGATTTCCATCCTTAGTTGAAGTAGTGAAAGGCTTTTAAGGCCCTCTCAGAGTCCAATACACCCTAAAATTTAGTCTAATCGCTATAGAATCATTTTACAATGCCACCAAAACATGATCCCTTCACAATGCTTGACATATAAACATGAGCAACAACCAACATTAAATCTTAACAGGGTATCAGAACCATATTCATGGTCCCTCAGCCTTATCAATTCAGACCTATCAAACGTAATTGTAAAATTTTAGATATCTTCTTTGAATGATCAATGACTAATCAATAAAAAATAAAATTCATAAAATTAGTATACTCTATGTGTGTTTTCGCGATAACATTATCAGTAATACATACCTCCCACATATGAAGTGGTTCTATCTGCAAGCAACTTATTCCTTCAAACCTATCTTTACTGTAGCCTCTTGTGTTGGTCGGGAAAAAGTTGATCAACTTTCAGTTTCTTATATCTACAAAGAAGAGGAAAAAATTGATGTCAAACAAGAGAATAACAAAAAGAACATTATCCATCTATTGTAGCATATGTGGAGTCTGTTGCAGCATAAAAGTCTTTGCAACAGATGTGGAGTCTATTACAGTAGATGTGGAGTCTGTTGCAGTAGATGTAGAATTTGTTGCAACATATGTAGAGTCTGTTGTAACAGATGTGGTGTCTGTTATAATATATGTAGAGTCTGTTGCAACAAATGTGGAGTCAGTTGCAACAAATCTGGAGTTGGTTACAACAGATGTGGAGTCTATTAGAATACATCAAACCACCTTTCTAGTGGTTTGATTTATTCCAACAGTTGCTTCGTCTGTTGCAACATCAACAAAAGCATCAACTACAAATAAACAACAAAGAAACAATATCAACAACAACATCAACAAAAAGAAAAAATATTATCTGTTCCAACACCATCAACAACAACATCAACAATAAAAAAGAAACATTCTTTGTTTCAACACCATCTACAACACTACACTACAAGTTCCAACCCCACCAACCCCACCAATAACATGAATAACATCATCAACAACAAAGAAACAAACAAAATACATATAAAAAAAATGATACTGCCGACAAGGCTTTTAAACTTCTCCCAATAGATGACTTTTTTTGCATATTTTAATAAAAATAATGGTTTGTTCATTCAAGACTTAAAAGTTTCTTCAATTTTTTAAAATAAATTTGATATGGGTAAAGGGTAATTAAATAAAAAATAGATGTAAATAACTTGCAAAGAAGAAGACGTAAATGAAAGAGCAATAGTGAACCATACCTCCAATGTCAAAAGTAAAGGGATCAAAACAACAATTTCAGTCGAGAAAAGACATAAATCAGTTTAGATTCAAAAGGATCTTTATGAGAAAGAGGGGAGAAAAGAGAGAGAAAAAAGGAGATAGTTATGATAACCCTAAAGCGGAGAGAAAGAAAAAGATGACAGATGAATAAATTTAGGATTGAAGAAGAGATAATTCTAGACATGAGTTTAAATATTCATTAATATTCATTAATAAATTGAGGGGCACGGGGAAGACGGGAGTCATTGAAAAGACAAGATAAGACTACTCAATGAGATTTTTGAGTTATCCAAGAAGTATTTTTTACCGCGTTTAGTAGTACTATTTTATCTATCTTTCTTCTTCTTTTTTCGGACAGAAGATTGCTTTAAATTAAAAAAAAATGTCAAACAGATATGTCATTTGTTACAATAGATATCAATATCTATTTAAAAAATTTCAACAGCTCAGTCATCTGTCACAACAGATGCAAATGTCTATTTGATAATTAAATTAGATGTGTCATCTATTGTAACAAATATAAATATCTGTTTGAAAATTTCTAACAGCTCAATCATCTGTTGAAACAGATGCAAATGTCTATTTGATAATTAAATCAGATATGTCATCTGTTTGAAAATTTCCAACAGCTCAGTCGTCTATTGCAATAGATGCAAATGTCTATTTGATAATTAAATCAGATATTCATTTGTTGCAACAGATATAAATATCTATTTGAAAATTTCCAACAACTCAGTCATATATTGCAATAGATTTATTTACAATTGATTTTAATAGAACTAGGGATGAGTACATAGGGTGAACTACAACTTTAATTGAGTCTTTGCGATTACATAATATTGGTATTGCGTTCCTCTCGATCCGAGTCGTGGATCGATCACTCTGAGTCAAAACATTTTGTATTAACTTATTATTGAGCTAATACCTAAATTAATTTTGATAGAACTAGGGATGATTACATAGGGGTGAACTACAACTTCAATTGAGTCTTTGCGATTGGATGATATTGGTATTGCATTTCTTCTGATTCAAGTCGTGGATCGATCACTTTGAGTCAAAATATTTAATATTAACTTATTATTGATTTAATACCTAAATTAATTTTGATATATCTAGGGATGATTACATAGGGTGAACTATATTCAATTGAGTCTTTCCGATTGCATGATGTTTGTATTGTGTTCCTCCCGACCTGAGTCATGGATCGATCACTCTGAGTCAAAATATTTTGTATTATCTTAATATTGAGCTAATACCTACATCAATATAGGTATAACTATGGATAAGTACATAGGGTGAACTACAATTTCAAATGAGTCTTTGCGATTGCATGATGTTAGTATTGCGTTCTTCTCGATCCGAGTCATAGATTGATCACTCATGGGTGAAATATTTCATATTAACTTATTATTAAGCTAATACCTAAATTGATTTATATAGATTTAGGAATGAGTACATAGGGTGAACTACAACTTCAATCGAGTCTTTGCGATTGCATGATATTTGTATTGCGTTCCTCTCGACTCGAGTCGTGGATCGATCACTCTAAGTCAAAATGTTTTGTATTAACTTATTATTGATATAATAGCTAAATTAATTTAGATATAACTAGGGATGATTACATAGGGTGAACTACAACTTCAATTGAGTCTTTGCGATTGAATGATGTTGGTATTGCGTTTCTCCCGACCTGAGTCGTGGATCGATCACTCTGAGTCAAAATATTTTGTATTGACTTATTATAGAGAGAATACCTAAATTGATTTATATATAACTAGGGATGAGTACATAGGGTGAACTATAATTTCAATTGAGTCTTTGCGATTACATGATGTTTGTATTGCATTCCTCCCTACCTAAGTTATCGATCAATCACTCTGAGTCGAAACATTTCATATATTTTAAAATTTTTAAAAATAATTAAGACCAATTTGGACCAATTTAATATTTTCACAACCTATCATTCTTTTTCAAAATACATATCAGCCCATACAAATTATCCACTTAGGCGAAAAATATTTCATAATTTTAAATCTCAATTTTCTTGCTCTTTTATCTGAATAATACAGATGAAAACTACTCAAAATATTGCTCAACCCTCACAATAGATTGATTTTCTTCCCATTTACGACCACATAGGTGTTATTTTCGACTTTATTCTTGATTGTATCTGTCGTTTTCTCTGTCTTCATAGGTTACAGAGTTCAGAAGAGTTCTATATTTGTTATTTTTCTAAAAATTAGGGCTTTTTAGTTAATGATAAAAAAATAAAAAATTTAGTTGTATTATCTTTGAGAATGGGTTAACAATTTTGAGTTTTGATATTAAAAACGTAGAAAGAACACGAGAAAACTCTAGTTTTTATCGCAGTGTTTCATTGATTGTTGTAGTATTGTTAGATAGTGTTTGTGGTGTTATTGGTGGTTGGTGGTGGTGGTGTCGGTATTGGCAGTCTTGGTGGTGGTTTAGGTGGTCTTGGTAGTGGTGTTGGCAGTTTTGGCGGCCTTGGTGCCATTGGTGGTGGTGGTCTTGGTGTTAGTGTTGGTATTAGTATTGGTATTGGTCGCATTATTAGTGGTGTTGGTGGTGGTGGTGGTGGTGGTGGTATTGGTGGTCCATCTATTACAACAGGTGGAACATCTGTTGGGAGATACTAAATATGTGTTCAAACAGATTCCCTATCTATTCACACTGATGGGTTATCCATTGAAGTATTTATTTGGAATGTGGCGTATAACAATTTATTGAAATTTGTCTTACCTTTTTTAAAAAAAATTATACAGACATCAAATGTAGTGCATTTTTTGTTTTTTCTGTTGTTTGTAGTTAAAAGATGTCTCCCAAAAAAAAAAAAGAAATTGAAAGTGGATTAACTTCTGACAACCCAACAAAAAAGGCTAAAGTACAGATGGATTCGAAGGAACTTCCTAAACAATCTCACTCAAGAGAAAATAAAGTTGAGGAAAGTTATAAAAAGAGAGGTGGAGAAGGGTATATAGAGGCTGGTGAGGAAAATAAAAGTGGGGAGGAAGAAGAAGATAAACAAGATGATAATGCATCACCAATGGGGCGTGAATTAAGATCAAAATCCCAGCATGAGGCTGTCAAAACTATTAGTATTGATAGGTTTCAAGTTGCAATGCCGATAGATGACCCTGCAGAACTAACTGGTGATCTTATACTTAAATTTCAGTTGGGGAAACCTTTTGACGAATTTAGGAATATTATGAAGAATGAAAATGTAGATGAACTTTTTAAGAAGAGCTGCTTTGGACGCTTTCTTGAGCTGCCTGAGGACCACACTGCCCATTTCCAAATGATCATGGTATATGGTCTTCTAAAATGCAGGATTAAGTACATGGGGGATGATAAAGATTTGAAGGAGGGGAAAACAGATGGATGAAATCTGGATTAACTACTGTGGCATGCCAGTTTGTTTTGGCTTGAAAGAGTTTGTCATAGTCATCAAGAAAATACCTCGTGAAAGTTCCAAGGCAACCAGGACAGACAAACCACCACCATCATATAAACGGAAGGCATTGTCCAAGAAACCACCCATAAAAACCAATAAATTCAAGGAAAAAATAGATGGGTTCTTGGACATTGCTGGACATAGCTACAAAGCAAAGGATTTGATAATAGATCTCAAGGATAAAACCATACCAAAGTAGTAGAGGGAGCAATTGTGCTTAGTTTGATTTTCCCATTCCGTTATATTGGCAAGAGATGTCAATAAAGTCATAGAAGATGATTTGTTGGCGCTTGATGAGGATTTTTAGACATTCAACGATTATCCCTGGGGATATGGCAGCTACAACCTGACTGTCAAATATTTACTGACAAAGCTATCCCCAAAGACAATCACATTATACGACTTTCCTTGGGCTTTCATGGTAAATTTAATCACTATTTGTTTACTCATTCATTATTTTATATCGAATAATTATTTTGACATTTTTTACTTGCTTCATGTTTACATATTTTAGGCTTGGGAATTTGAAATCATTCCTCCCCTCTGAAAGTAGGTCAAGGATTACTCGAACAAAATTTTCCATCCAAGGATCCTTAGGTGGTTAGCTGCAAAGAGTAGCACAAGAATTAAGGAAGCTGATCTTTTTAACCCTCCGGATGATGCAATACATCTTCTTTCAAGTAAAATAATTTGACTCAAAGAAATATATTAAAATAGATGTGTAATTTGTTTCGATAAATGGGTTGTCTATTGTAACAGATTACCCTTCTACTGCAACTGGTGCAATAGATAGGTAATATATTGTGACAGGTGATCCATATTTCACGACAGATTAACCATCTGTTGCTCTGGTTCTTTGAACCTGACTCAACAGATTACCCATCTACTATAAATTATGCAACTGATGGGTAATCTGATGCAACATATTATTAATCTGTAGCGTCATACAGATCAGCTGTTGTGGTAGATAGATCATCTCTAGCATAAGTTGACTGTGTTAACATGTAACCCAACTGACTGCAAATTATTATTATATGATTTAAATATATCTGTCTTTTTTATAGGTTATGCATCCTTGGATTGTGCCTACTGAGCAGGAGTTGGGGATGACTTCTTTTATTACTCTAGGTCTTGTTGATACAATAGTAGACCACTTGGTGGAGTTAATGAAGAAGGAATTTATTGGAGCAACAACCATAAAAAGAGTAGTTAGGCAAGGTCAGCCTATTGTGGAAGCTCTTCATGACCAACCTATTGTAATAGATTTGGGTGTTTCTTCTAGAGGTATTGTTGATGTTGGTGGCAGCCATCCTGATGTTGATGCTGTTTTTAGTCGTGATGATGAGCATGTAATGCTCAAGAAAAAATAAATACATTTGAAAGTACCCCTTACACAGGTCCTCTCACCCATACACCGGTCCCTCCTACCCTTATAGTGATCCCTCTCACCCCTCTTCACCCTCATGTTCTCATCGCAAATGCAATATGTGCAAGGACAGACAGGATAAACTTCTTGAAAAACTAGAGGCTATTGTCGAAGCTATCAAGGAATTGAAATCCAAGAGGGGTATCATACCATCTAAGAAGGTGAGGGAGCCATACACTCCTACAGTGGCGGTTAGGAGCAAGAAAAGAAAAATTAGCCAAATACTCTCCAGTTTGAAAACAAAAAAGATTGAAACTCCTCTCTCTCCAAAAGTTGTTGAAATTTTGAGGCCACTGAAAAAGGTGGACATATATGCGGTACATGGTGATGAAGAGAGGGAGAAACTGCGAAATGCCAAGTATCCTAAGAAGAAGGAACTTGCATAAGAATACCCCATGCATATGTTTGACTTCCAAGACTTCAAAAGTATGACAACTATGCGCTTAGTAGTACGTGGATAGAGTAAGTTTACTTTTCCTAACCTAGCCTTCTAATCTACTTTATAAAGAAAAAGTTACGCAACAGACGTGTCGTCTATTGCAACAACTGGTATTTTGGTGCAACTGGTGGTTATTCTATTGCAATAAATTAAACATCTGTTGCATAAGTTGCATTAGCTGGGTAATCTGTAAATAGATTCAGAGAACTCTCTGCAACAGATGGACCATTCGTTATATCTTTCCACTATGTTTTTCTTCTTTACAATTACTAACATATTTAAAAATTATCTTTTTATATCACAGTATGTTGATGAAATTCTCTTCTTCATGAGGGGCACCCGGATGCTTATGATGCTGCCAATAGGATAATGGACCTCAACTTCTACAATAATTTCAACAATAGGTACAATTATCTCAAGGAGCTAGCTAAACCTCTCGGTGGCCCGGGATTTGATTCATTAGTTTTTACTACGAATAGGAGGAAAACATGATTATTTATGTTAGAGGAAAGAGGTCATATCTACACGGCAAGAGCTGGACCAAGGTAAAGAGAATTCTCGCAGTCATTAACGTGGAAGTCAAACATTTTCTCGCTGTTGAGATACATCTTGAGGAGGGAAAGATTAAGGTTTATGAATGCAACTTACCTATCTTCAATGAAAAAGTTGTTTTTATCCACATGCAGCCACTATTGGAGTAACAACACCGATGACAACGACAAAATCAATGGAGACACGGGTTCTGACCCGAAGTCAACCCAAAAATCCCCAGCGATTCATCCAAATGTTTATATCTTTCCACCCTCACGTGATTAACACATTTTTAGTACGAAATTAGTCTCAAAATTTCTATAATTTTGCTAGGTGGCAACCAAATTAGTTTTCAAAAAATACTCCTCAAGAAATTCGTTGGGAATTTGTTTGATTTGGTACTATTAAGGTACAATTGTGCTCAATTTCGATTGGTGGAAAGGGAATTTCATTTTCTCCTCAAGATTCCCAAATTCAAAATTCCTTCAAAAATTTCAAAATTGAATACATGCACATGTTTGAATTCGGTCCTCATCCAAAATTTTTAAAAGATCTCACTTCAAAAATTCTGAAATTGTCCCCGAAATTCCCTATCACACATCGTTAGAGGGCAGAATCTGAACCCCAACCATTTTTTGTAAAAAAAATGTTTAGGAGAAAAATTGAAGAAGGGAAAAAGGAGAATAAATTACTCAAGCAAAAGTGGTATTTTTTAGTAAATTTTTATTTCAAAAAAGTCGAGGACTACTCGAAGTCCTCGGAATTGCAGAAAAACCTCCGGTGGTGGCACTCCGGTGTTAACTCGAGTCTCGTTTTGCTGCTCCAAAATAGGTAACACTTCATCCATTTTCAATTTCAATATTTTCTTCTTTCTGGTCGTTCTATAGTCGTATAATAGTGTTCTACACTTTCGTAGGACGTTGTGGTTGTTTGTTGTAGAGGCTTTGAAAGTCGTAGGTCGTGATGGAGACCGATTGATTTTTTGCTCATGTTTGCTTCTGGTCGTAATCTCTATTGAAATCCCATATCCTACTGTTTCAATCTTTATCCCATCCAATTTTTTTTAATATAATAAAGTGTATATGGGCATTAGAATGATAATATTTTTTTCCTTCATAAGAGGTTGGTTGACTATCTCTGCTCATGTGTCGCTCATGAAGTGTTAGATTTTTTTTTTAATATTGAATAAATTGGTTGATCCTATTTTGACCCATTGTGATGGGAAGTTTTAAGATTTGCCTTCGTTCTACCTAACTGCTTTCATGTTCATCTTTACACGTTCATAAGTCGTTTGTCCAGGTTCTCTGATTCATAGTGTCAATTAAGGGTAGATGTGCCTGTTCATGATGTGGATTCTATTTTTCAATAACCCATAGTTTAAAGGATGTTATGTTTGATCAAATAAAGGAACAAAAAATGATTTTTCCTAAACTGTCTGATAACGTGATTGTGGCTATCTCTGGTTCTGAGAATTTTATTTCACTGCTCATATTAAAGCTAAGAAGCTTGCATCGAATCAAAATTCATGGCTTGGTCTTTCCTTTTGGTTGAATTGTTCCTTTTCTGCCATTTGTTTTCTTCTTCTCGTTTTGTTAAATATCCGCGTGTTTCCTCTGCCTGTCTTGCTATCTTTGAAAGTTGGTCATTGGTTCGCTTAAATTTTGATTTGTATTATTTTAGCCTCTCAGTTTAGAGATCCTACTACTTTCAATTTAATTCATTGATTATGTTGCCTTACACGTTGTGTAGGAACTTAGGCTCTTATTGTTAAATGGACTTATTTGAACATGCCCGGACCAAGTGTGTTATATGGTTGTTCGTTAAACTATGTTTTGCCCTCAATCACCTTAAATTTCCATTCTAGTTATCCCACTTAGCTTTTTGGTTTGACCAACATACTTGTTATATGCATAAGAGACGGTCCCCTTTGGTATTAATGACAAGGATAGACCAACGACGCTTTAATTATAGGTCATTACATACTCCCTTAAAAATGTCGGTCATAATTTAGATGCACGATTCTTCACTAAAAATATCATCTTAGTTGTAGTTCAAAGATTTTATTTTTCTTAAGACTTAACCTTCATTTTCTTTGTTGCATGAATTAATGTTTATTTGTAGAAAGACATTTGTTTTAGGTATTAAACTAGTTCTTGATGCTTTCTTTCGCTTTAAATGATGTCATGAATAGGTATTAATTCTTTCTTTATTTTTTCTTTGCATGAACTCGCTTGGGAGTCTAATTGGACTCTTTTTTTCTTGTGTTGCGCAATGGGCCATTGAGGCCCATCCTTTAGAATATTTTGAAAATGATTACATTGCACATAGATACAAGGAGTCTAAGGAAGAAGAAAGGGCTAAAGTCCCATCTTTGAAGTGGAAAAGAGACTCGAAAGTCTCATTTTTTTATTTTAATTCATTTATGATTGTTTTTTTATTATTATTTACTTATTTCTTCATTGCATTATTCATTCATTTGGGCATCGAATCTAAAGTTGTAAATTTAATACAGGTAGAGTAGATTTTGGGCCAACGGGCCTGAAAAAATAGTTCAGGACAGGTTACAGGCCAAGGCCCAACATTTAGATTAGGTCAGGTACAAGTGGGCTGAAAGCCCAATTAGATTAGGACAGGGTTTATTGATTTGGACCCAATGTCCTAAGCCTTTTACTTTCTTCCCTATCTCTTTTTATATGTTATTTGCTATTTTCGCTTAGACTTAGTTGAAATTCCTGCTAAGTCATCAAAATCGGTTTTGTACAAATCTTGAGAACAAAGTTTTACCCTAATTGATTTCTTTAAAAAATCATCATTTTCCTTTTTGAAGTTAGTCAAGAAAAAAAATTTCAAACGGTTTGGATGACCGCAAGTTAGCAGATACTCTTGGTGCCTTAACAACCTTCCAAGAGTATCAATTGGAACCTCTTACTCAGAATCTTTAAATTTAAATAATTTTTCTATTTTGAATCGTTTAAAGTATCGTATAAAGGTTTTCTTAATTCTTGTTCAAAAAATTAAGTGGCGACTCTGAAGTCAAATTTTTGCAAAACAAAAATGGCGACTCTACTGGGGATCTTAACTAGGTTCTAATAAAATGTTTGAATTTTCCTTTTGACTAACTGTTATAGTGTTTAAACTATTTATGTGCTTATATGTTTAATTTTTTGAAATTTAACTGTTGCATTTCATGGCATAATCCCCCATGATGATTTTTTAACTATTTTGGGGTTTCGTGGATATCCTGGCCCTATTGTTCAACTCTAAATAAAGTGTTGGAAATACGACAGTTTATTAGCATGTGAGGTGTTTGATGGTTGTTCATATTTTCAAATCCAAGTCGTCCACTTGGGAACTTGGTTCAAACCTACTCTAGACACCTAGGATAGATCAAAACCAAAACCCTATTTTAGGCATGAGCCTAGGATGACCCAATACCCGAGGAGGTGTTGGACCCATTAGAAAACTTGTCCTGCGTCTATTGACCCCAAGTCAATTACAAATGAATCATATTTATGTGTTGAAGAAATATATGTTTGTTTAATCGAATCCAATATCCTTTGGGGGTTGAGATAAGGCTTGTTTTGCTTACTTTCGTGTAACGATGCCTAAATCATACACCAATTGGGGGAGGAATTGAAGCAAGTAAAGCAAGAAATTAATCGATTTGAACGGTTGCATCTAGAGCACAGTTATATGAAAATTGCTTTATCGTCAATGGATGTCACCAATGACAAGAAGTGGACAAATCTAAGAGGGCGAAGGCCGATAGAAGAGCATTCAGGAACTAGTATCCCCTGCGCGGGACATTATTCTTTTTCTCATGTTATTTTTCCTTTCCCTAAAGATTGTATCCCTTTTGTGAAACTTTTGTAGGCATTAATGCTATTTATGTATACCTATGAAGGTTTTCAAGGGATAATGGATTGATTTTAAAAAGCATATACTTCCTTCAAATACGTTAGGCCAACCCTTGGTTCAAAAGGGTCACCCAACTAGGACATCCATTTATTATGTGATATAACTGTCTTATGTGTTTACATACATTTGTTTGAATCAAAGACAAATTTATCCACTATGCTCCTGTAGATCAGTTTGGCTATGACGTAAACAACTCTATGTGGTTACTTCTTGTCAAATATCTTTGATTACTTATCACATATGGGAAATAACACATCTGCCTTTGAGTTATTTTACTTTACAGATAACAGAAAACTACTTCATGTTGAAATAAGCTGGCAGAACATCCTTACTTTACCCGATCAAAAGTACATAAGATCCCATCCCCTAATCATCATTCAAATTTGTCTGGAAGTGACAAAAAAATGCATTGACTATCAGGGACCATGTAAAAGCGAAACAAAGTGAGATAATTACGGAACTTGTGAGAAAATTAGAAATACTTCAGGAGGAGATGAACTGTACTCGAGATTTGTATAATCTGGCCATCACCATCAATGCTCTCGCTCCAGGAAGACACAGGACTCTACTACAGATCCCTCCCCTCAGTACGGCTATTCTCAGGGACCATCTAAAATGACATATCATCCGTTTTCACTCCTCAACTTGTCCAAAACACCAATTGAGAAAATAACCCAGATGCTTACCATCAACAAAATCCATCCCAAACCCCACAAAATCCGTCTCCAAATACATAAAATTCATTCTCGAATTCCCAAAACCCATTTTCAATCCACAAAATCTGCTCCCAAATCCACAAAATCCGTTTTTAAGCCCACAAAATCTGCTTCCAAATCCATAAAATTCATCTCAAATCTACAAAACTCATTTCCAAATCCACAAAATCTCTCTCAGATTCCACCAAACTATTCTAAAATTCCACAAAGTACTATCAATTTCCAAAACCTCATCCCTCCCTACCACCCAACCTCCTCTCATCCTCAAAATCAATCTACCATTCCAAATTCTTCTCATGTCATCATATCCCCTAACATCTACAATCCTTTTCCCAATCCCAAGGTAGACCATTACGAAGAGAAGAAAAAAGTAGTGAAGGATCGAGCATGAAAATAAGTTGCTATCCATGAATAAAGAGATCATGAGAATTAAGGAATCTCATAGGCCAGGTGATAATGATGCTTTAGGGGACGATGATCTGTGTTTGCTCCCTGGAGTAGATATACCAAATGGATACAAGGTTCTTAAATTTGAGACATTTAACGATACAGGAAACCCTATGGCTCACATAAGAAGGTATTGCGACCAGATGGTAGGGATAGGAAGAAATGAGGCATTACTAATGCGCCTATTCAGTCGAAGCTTGAGTGGCAAATCTTTAGATTAGTTCATGTCTCAGGATCTGAGAAGATAGTCTAGATAGAAAGCATTGGCTAAAATTTTTCTCAATAGGTTTGCATTTAACGTTGAAATAGTTCCCGATCGATACTCACTAGATCGGATCAAGCAGAAAAACGATAAGAGTTTTCGAGACTATGCCTTCCATTGGAGGAAAGAGGCTGATAAATTGCAACCTTCTAGGTTTGAGGAGGAGATGGTGTTTGTGTTCTCTCATGCTCAGGAGAGAGAATTTTATGCTAGGATGGTATCCGCGGTTAGGGCAACTTTCACAGATTTGGTAAAAATTGGGGAATTGCTAGAGAAAGGCATTCGAACAGGAAAGATTGTCAAAACCCCAACATCATTTGGGTCTTCTATGTTTCCAAAAAAGAAAAGAGAGGATGTGACTGTGGTCTCTACTAATTTTATTGATAAATTGTGGAGGAAATTCAAGCCTAGGAATATTCTTTCCTTACCACTGTCACCAAGTTTTCAGCCTATATTCTATGCCCAACCCCAATATCAATCTCCACTCCTAAATATTTTACCCCAGTGCCAAGTTCCGCAGCCAAATTATTAGTCTCATGTTTGAGCTACTCTTCCAAA